>NW_024745703.1:0-2298 GCF_018991925.1 Homarus americanus
CAGACAGACAGACAGACAGCCAACCAGACAGACAGACAGACAGACAGACAGACAGACAGACAGACACCACTACCCAGGTCATTCTTCCCTTTCCAAATTTTTTCCCTAAACCACCATAAACTTTTCTTAGGTAGTCAATAGGTTTTAGTTCACTACCTGCTTTCACTCTTTGATGGTGACATAGTGTGGTGGTATAGTGTGGTGGTATAGTGTGGTGGTATAGTGTGGTGGTGTAGTGTGGTGGTATAGTGTGGTGGTGTAGTGTGGTATAGTGTGGTATAGTGTGGTGGCATAGTGTGGTGTCATAGTGTGGTGGTGTTCTTAATTAATGAGTGGTATAATGCGAGTGGTGTAGTGTGGTGGTATAGTGTGGTGGTGTAGTGTGGTATAGTGTGGTATAGTGTGGTGGCATAGTGTGGTGTCATAGTGTGGTGGTATAGTGTGGTGGTGTAGTGTGGTGGTATAATGAACTTAAGTATCTATGTATAGTGTTATTACCCTTTGTAGTTCACTATATAGGTGTTATAGTGACGTACACACACACACACACACACACCTTGCAAAACAACATTATGCAATTGATATATCCTTCATAGTCATCTGGTAAATGTATAGTGAATGACAAGCTGTTATGGATGGTGTTATGCATGACTGGCATCTTGTGATTGTGTTATTGCTGTTATACGCTGTTATACGCTGTTATTGCTGTGTTATTGCGGTGTTATTGCGGTGTTATTGCGGTGTTATTGCTGTGTTATTGCGGTGTTATTGCTGTTGTCAACGTACTCTGTTAATACGTTGTACTCAGTAGGATAATACAATGTGCTCAAAGTGTGAGAGAGAGAGAGAGAGAGAGAGAGAGAGAGAGAGAGAGAGTAATAATAATAATAATAATTAACAGTTTATTGAAAGAGCATGACAGCCAGAAGGGTGACAATATACAGTTACATAATTGGTGATATGGGTCACTTGATTGACCAATAATATAAGTGATACAAATATAATAACTAGGTGGGGAGAAGGTCATACTACAGGCCAGTTCAACATAGTGACTGTACAAAAGGTAGTGGGGAGAAGGTCATACTACAGGCCAGTTCAACATAGTGACAGTACAAAAGGTAGTGGGGAGAAGGTCACACTACAGGCCAGTTCAACATAGTGACTGTACAAAAGGTAGTGGGGAGAAGGTCATACTACAGGCCGTCTAACAAGTGACTGTACAAAAGGTAGTGGGAGAAGGGTTTCACTACAGGCCAGTTCAACATAGTGACTGTACAAAAGGTAGTGGGGAGAAGGCTTGTTTACAGGCCAGTTCAACATAGTGACTGTACAAAAAGGTAGTGGGGAGAAGGTCATACTACAGGCCAGTTCAACATAGTGACTGTACAAAAGGTAGTGGGGAGAAGGTCATACTACAGGCCAGTTCAACATAGTGACTGTACAAAAGGTAGTGGGGAGAAGGTCATACTACAGGACAGTTCAACATAGTGACTGTACAAAAGGTAGTGGGGAGAAGGTCATACTACAGGACAGTTCAACATAGTGACTGTACAAAAGGTAGTGGGGAGAAGGTCATACTACAGGCCAGTTCAACATAGTGACAGTACAAAAGGTAGTGGGGAGAAGGTCACACTACAGGCCAGTTCAACATAGTGACTGTACAAAAGGTAGTGGGAGGCGTCATACTACAGGGCCAGTCTAACAAGTGACAGTACAAAAGGTAGTGTGGGAGAAGGTCACACTACAGGCCAGTTCAACATAGTGACTGTACAAAAGGTAGTGGGGAGAAGGTCATACTACAGGCCAGCTCTAACAAGTGACTGTACAAAGGTAGTGGGGAGGTCATACTACAGGCCAGTTCAACAAGTGACTGTACAAAAGATAGTGGGGAGAAGGTCATACTACAGGCCAGTTCAACAAGTGACTGTACAAAAGATAGTGGGGAGAAGGTCATACTACAGGCCAGTTCAACACAGTGACTGTACAAAAGGTAGTGGGGAGAAGGTCATACTACAGGCCAGTTCAACATAGTGACAGTACAAAAGGTAGTGGGGAGAAGGTCATACTACAGGCCAGTTCAACATAGTGACAGTACAAAAGGTAGTGGGGAGAAGGTCACACTACAGGCCAGTTCAACATAGTGACAGTACAAAAGGTAGTGGGGGAGAAGGTCATACTACAGGCCAGTTCAACATAGTAATAAAGTACAAAAGGTAGTGGGGAGAAGGCTCATACTACAGGCCAGTTCAACATAGTGACAGTACAAAAGGTAGTGGGGAGAAGGTCATACCACAGGCC
>NW_024745704.1:0-24293 GCF_018991925.1 Homarus americanus
TGGTTATCTAACAAACTTTCGTGAAAGTAGATATTTCATTTTTATGATACAAATTTCCGCTTTCTATGATAACTATTTCGGGAAATTGATTATCTAACAAACTTTCGCGGGAAAGTAGATATTCCATTTTTATGATACAAATTTCCCGTTTTATGATAATCTATTTCGGAAAGTTGGTTATCTAACAAACTTTCGCGGAAAGTAGATATTTCCATTTTTATGATACAAATTTCCCGTTTTATGATAATCTATTTTCGGAAAGTTGGTTATATAAGAAAACTTTCGCGGAAAGTAGATATTTCCCATTTTTATGATACAAATTTCCGTTTTCTATGATAATCTATTTTCGGCAATGGTAATCTAACCAACTTTCCGGAAAGTAGACATTTCCATTTTTTATGATACAAATTTCCCGTTTCTATGATAATCATTTTCGGCAATTTGGTTATTCAACCAACTTTCCCGGAAAGTAGATATTTCCCATTTTATGATACAACTTCCGTTTTATGATAATCTATTTTCGCAATTTTGCACTAAACCAACTTCCCGAAAGTAGATATTTCTATTTTTATGATACAAATTTCCTGTTTTCTATGATATTCATTTTCGGCAAATTTATAATCTAACCAACTTTCCCTGAAAGTAGATATTTCCCATTTTTATGATACAAATTTCCCGTTTTCTATGGAGAATCTATTTTCGAAATTTGTTATCTAAGAAACTTTCCCGGAAAGTCGATATCCTATTTTTTTATGATACAAATTTCCCGTTTTATGATAATCAACTTTCGGGAAAGTTGGTTATCTAAGAAACTTTCGCGAAAGTAGATATTTCATTTTTTATGATACAAATTTCTGTTTTCTATGATAACTATTTCGGTGTTGGTTATTTAAGAAACTTTCGCGGAAAGTAGATATTTCATTTTATGATACAATTTCCTGTTTATGATAACAATTTCAAATTTGTTAACTAACCAACTTTCCCGGAAAGTAGATATTTCCCATTTTTATGATAAATTTCCTGTTTATGATAATCTATTTCGCAAATTTGATATCTAAACTAACTTTCCAGGAAGTGATATTTCCTATTTTGCAGATACAAATTTCCGTTTCTAAGATAATCTATTTCGGCAAATTTGTTATTAAACCAACTTTCCCGAAAGTAGATATTTCCATTTTACTAGATACAAATTTCCGTTTTCATGATAATCTAATTTCGCAAAGTAATCTAACAAACCTTCCTGAAAGTCGATATTTCATTTTTTATGATAAATTTCCTGCTTTCTATGATAATCTATTTTTGGCAAAAGTATATAAACTTCCCTGGAAAGTAGATATTTCCTATTTTATGATACAAATTTCCCGTTTCTATGATAATCAATTTCGAAAGCATATCCAACAAATTTCCCGAAAAAGTAGATATTTCATTTTTATGATACAAATTTCGTTTCTATGATAATCATATTTTCTGCAAATTGGTAATCTAACTTCGGAAAAGCAGATATTTCATTTTTACGATACAAATTTCCAGTTTTCTATGATAACTAATTTCGCACCATAATCAAATCAACTTTCCCGGAAAGTCGATATTTCATTTTATGATAAATTTCCTAAGTTTTATGATAATCTATCTGCAAATTTGCTATCTACAACTATCCCCGGAAAGTAGATATTTCCCATTTTTTATGATAAAATCTCCCCAGTTTTCTATGATAACTCCATTTTGCAAATTAAGTTATCTAAACCAACTTCCCGGAAAAGTAAATATCCATTTTTATGACATACAAATTTCCTGCTTTATGATACTCAATTTCGGAAAAAGTTATTATCCAACAAACTTCCCGGAAAGTCGATATCTCCATTTTTATGATACAAATTTCCCGCTTCTACGATAACTAACATTAAAGTTATCAAACCACTCCAAAGCAGATATTTCCCATTTTTATGATACAAATTCCTGTTTTCATGATAATCATTTTCGCAATGGTAATCTAACAAACTTCAAGCAGATATTTCCCATTTTTATGATAACAAATTTCGTTTCCATGATAACTCATTTTGGAAAATTTGATATTAAACTACCGGAAAGTCGATATTTCCCATTTTTATGAGATACAAATTTCCTGCTCTATGATAACTATTTCGGAAATTTGTTACCTTAAACCAACTTCTCGAAAGTAGATATTTCACTTTTTATGATACAATTTCCTGTTTTATGATAATCTATTTTATAAATTTGTAATTCAACCAACTCTCCTGAAAGTAGATATTTTATTTTATGACACAAACTTCCTGTTTTATGATAATCATTTCGGCAAATTTGTAATCTAACTAACTTTCCCGGAAAGTAGATATTTCTATTTTTTATGATACAAATTTCCTGTTTCTATGATAATTCATTTTGGCAAAATTTGTTATTCAACCAACTTTCTCTGGAAAGTAGATATTTCCCATTTTTGAGACACAAATTTCTGTTTTCTATGATAATTCATTTTCGGGCAATTTGGTAATTAACCAACTTTCCCGAAAGTAGATATTTCATTTTTATGATACAAATTTCCGTTTTCATGATAACTATTTCGCAAATTTGGTATCAACTACCTTTCCTGAAAGTCGATATTTCCTCATTTTTATGATACAAATTCTGGTTTCTATGATAATCAATTTTCGAAAGTTATTATTCAAGAAACTTTCCGGAAAGTCGATATTTCATTTTTATGATACAAATTTCTGTTTTCTATGATAATCAATTTTGGAAAGTTGGTTATCATAAGAAACTTTGCGAAAGTAGATATTTCCCATTTTTATGATATAAATTTCTGTTTCTATGATAATCTATTTCGAAATTGGTTATTTAACCAAACTTTACGGAAAGTAGATATTTCATTTTTAGATAAATTTCTGTTTTATGATAATTTATTTTTGGCAAATTGATGGACGAACTAAATTTTCCGAAAAGTCGATATTTCCTATTTTTTATGATAAATTTCCCGTTTTCTAAGATAATCTATTTTGCAATTAGTAATATAAATAACTTTCCCGGAAAGTAGATATTTCCATTTTTTCAGATAAATTTCTATATGATATCTATTTCTGCAAATTTGTTATCTAACCAACTTTCCTTGGAAAGTAGATATTTCCTATTTTTATGATACAAATTTCCCGTGTTTTCTATGATAATCTATTTCGAAAGTTTGATAATCAAGAAACTTTCAAGTGAAAGTAGATACTTCATTTTTATGAATACAAATTTCCTGGTTTCTATGATAATCTATTTCGGAAAATTATATCTAACCAACTTCTCGGAAAGTGATATTTCCCATTTTTATGATACAAATTTTCCGTTTCTATGATAATCAATTTCAAATTTGTAATCTAACAAACTTTCCCGGAAAGTCAAGATATTTATTTTTTATGATAAATCGTTTCTACGATAAATCTATTTTCAAATTTATACAAACCAACTTTCCCAAGAAAAAGTAGATATTTCCATTTTATGATACAAATCTCGTTTCTATGACAATACCCGGAAAATTTATTAACCAACAAACTTTCCTGAAAGTAGATATCATTTTATGATACACAAATTCCTTTTCTATGATATCTAATTTTCCTGAAAGTTTGTTATCCAACAAACTTTGAAAGTAGATACTTCCCATTTTTATGATACAAATTTCCGTTTTCTATGATAATCATTTTCAAAACTTGGTTATCCAACAAACTTTCCTGAAAGCAGATATTTCCATTTTTATGATAGCAAAATTTCAAGTTTTATGATAACTATTTTGCAAATTTGTAATCTAAATCCAACTTTCCCGGAATAGATATTTCATTTTTTATAGATAAATTTCTGTTTTTATGATAACCTATTTTCGGCAAATTTGTTATTCAACTTTCCCGGAAAGTCTATATTTCATATTTTAAAATACAAATTTCTATGATAATCTATTTCGGTGCTGGTTATCCAAGAAACTTTCCTGAAAGCCATATTTCCATTTTTATTATACAAATTTCCTGCTTCTATGATAATCAATTTTCGGAAATTTGGTAATCAACAAACTTTCTTAAAGTAGATATTTCCCATTTTTATGATACCACGTTTCATGATAATCTATTTTCGGAAATTTGGTTATCTAACAAACTTACAGAAAGTAGATATTTCCCATTTTTATGATACAAATTTCCCTTTTTATGATAATCCATTTTCGGCAATTTACACAAACCAACTTTCCCGGAAAGTAGATATTCCATTTTATGATAACAAATTCCCAGTTTCTACGATAATTCACCGGAAATTTGGTTATCCAAGAAATCGCGAAAGTAGATATTTCATTTTATGATACAAATTTCCAGTTTTCTATCGATAATCATTTCGGAAAGTTATATTAAGAAATCTCCCGAAAGTAGATATTTCATTTTTATGATACAAATTTCCCGTTTTACGATAATCAATTTTCGGCAAAGTTATACTTCAACAAACTTTCCCGGAAAGTAGATATTTCCCATTTTATGATAAATTTCGTTTTCATGATAACTATCGGCAATTTGGTAATCTACTTTTCCCTGAAAGTAGATATTTTATTTTATGATACAAATTTCGTTTTCTATGATAATCAATTTTGCAAATTATTCAACAAACTTTCCTGAAAGTAGATATTTCATTTTATGATACAAATTTCCTGTTTTTCTATGATAATCTATTTTTGCAATTTAACGAATCAACTTTCCTGGAAAGTAGATATTTCATTTTTATGATACAAATTTCCTGTTTTCTATGATAATCTATTTCTCGGCAATTTATTCAACTACTTTCCCGGAAAGTTTATTTCCATTTTTATGATACAAATTTCCCGTTTTCTATGATAATCTATTTTCGGTGTTGGTTATCTAAGAAACTTTCCTGAAAGTCGATATCGTTTTTTATGACAAATATCCTGTTTTCTATGATAATCAATTTTCAGAAAGTTTGTTATTCATAAACTTCTGCGAAAGCAGATATTTTCATTTTTATGATAAATTTCCTGTTTTGGTGATAATCTATTTTCGCAAATTTGGTAATCTAACCAACTTTCCTGGAAAGTAGATATTTCATTTTTATGATAAATTCGTTTTATGATAATTCTATTTCGGCAAATTTGTTATTCAGAAACTTTCATGAAAAGTTGATATTTCCATTTTTATGAGCAAATTTCCTGTTTTCATGGATAATCTATTTTCGGCAAATTTCGTTATTCTGAACTAACTTTCCTGGAAAGGATATTTTATTTTTATGATACAATTTCGTTTCTATGATATCTATTTCGAAAGTTGGTTATTCAAATCAACTTTCCTGTGGAAAGTCGATATTTCCTATTTTTATGATAAATTTCCTGTTTTGCGTGATAATTATTTTCGTGAAAGTTATTATCCACAAACTTTATGGAAAGTAGATATTTCATTTTTATGATATAAATTTCTTGTTTTTTTATAGATAATTTATTTTGCAATTTAATATCTAAATTCAACTTCTCCCAGAAAGTAGATATTTCATTTTTTATAGACACAAATTTCCCGTTTCTATGATAATCTATTTTCGCAAATTGTAATCTAACCAACTTCCCGGAAAAGTAGATATTTCATTTTTAGATACAATTTCGTTTCTTACGATAAATCTATTTTCGGCAAATTTATTATCAACCAACTTTCCCGGAGAAAGTTTGAGTATTTTCTGTATTTTTTATGATAAATTTCCCGTTTTGTGATAATCAATTTTCGGAAAGTTGGTTATTCAAGAAATTTTCGCGGAAGGTAGATATTTCTATTTTTATGATAAGCAAATTTCCTGTTTATGATAACGATGGGAAAGTTGGTTATTTAAGAAACTGCGAAAGTAGATATTCTTACTTTTTATGATACAAATTTCCCGTTTTATGATAATCTATTTTGCAAATTTATTATTCTAAATCTAACTTCTGAAAAGTCGATATTTCCCATTTTTTATGATATAAATTTCTGTTTCTATGATAATCTATTTTGCAAATTTGGTAATAGAATTAACTTTCTCGGAAAGTAGATATCACGTATTTTTATGATACAATTTCCGTTTTCTTTATGATAATTTATTTTTGGCAATTTGTTATTCAACTAACTTTCCCGGAAAGTAGAGGTTTCCTATTTTTTATATACAAATTTCCGTTTTCTATGATAACTATTTTCGCAAATTTGGTTATCTAACCAATCCTCTCCTGAAAGCAGATATTTCCCATTTTTATGATACAAATTTCCCGTTTTCTATGATAACTATTTCTTTCGAAAGTTATTATTCATAAAACTTTCCTGAAAGTCGATATTTTACTTTTATGATACAATTTCCTTGTTTTCATGATAACTTACCGGAAAGTTGGTTATTCACAACTTCGCAAAAGTAGATATTTCCATTTTTATGATACAAATTTGTTTTCTATGGATAATCTATTTTCGGCAATTGTTATTCAACCAACTTTCCCGGAAAGTAGATATTTCCCATTTTTGCGATACAAATTTCGTTTTATGATATTCATTTCGAAAGTTATTATTTGTCCACTTTCCTGAAAGTCGATATTTCATTAGATACAATTTCGTTTCTATGATAATCTATATTTTCGGTGTTGGTTATCTAAGAAATCTTTTGAAGGTGATATCTTGTTTTTTATGATACAAATTTGTTATCTATGATGTTCATTTCGGCAACTTATTATCAACTTTAACTCTTCCCGGAAAGTAGATATCGTATTTTTGCGATACAAATTTCCCGTTTCTATGGAGTAATCCACCTGTACTAGTATTTTGAAAATATGAAATTACTTCCCAAAAGTCGATATCTACTTTCCCGAAAATTGTAGAAATCTATCTACTTTTCGAATTAGATAACCAACTTTCCTGGAAAGATATTCTACTTCCAGGCGAAAGCCAAATTTCTCGTTTTCTATGATAATCTATTTTCAAAGTTGATATTCAATCAACTTTCCTGGAAAGTGAGATTTCATTTTTATGCATACAAATTTCCTTGTTTTCTGATATCTACTGAAAGTTATTATCTAAGAAACTTTCAAGCAGAAAGTATTTCATTTTTATGTGATAAAATTTCTGTTTTCTATGATAATCTAGTTTTCAAATTTGTTATCTAACTAACTTCCCGGAAAGTAGATATTTCTATTTTATGATATAATTTTACTTATGATAATCTATTTTCGCAATTGAATCTTAACTTAACTTTTGGAAAAGATACTCTATCTTTTATGAGATACAAATTTCGTTTTATGATAATCTATTTCGGTGTTATTATTCATAAATTTCGCGGTTAGATATTTCCATTTTAGATACAAATTTCTCTTATGAATAATTATTTTCACAATTTCATAATTAAATCAACTTTCAAAGTGATATTTCATTTTATGATACAAATTTCCCGTTTTCATAAGATAATCTATTTTCGGCAAATTTGGTTATCTAACCAACTTCCCAGAATAGACATTCCCATTTTTACGATACAAATTTCGTTTTCAGATAATCTACTTTGCAAATTAGGTAATTCAACAAAATTCCGAAAATAATATTCCAATGAAAAACTCAGATAATCTATTTCGAAAATTTATCTATTTCAACCAACCTTCCTGAAAGTAGATATTTCATTTTACGATACAATTTCCTGTTTCTATGATAACTATTTTCGAAAGTTATTATCTAACAAACTTTCCCGGAAAGTAGATATTTCCCATTTTACATAATTTCGCTTTATGATAATCAACTGAAAGTTGTTTATCTAAAAACTTTCCGGAAAGTAGATATTTCATTTTATTATACAAATTTCGTTTCATATGATAATCTATTTTCGAAAAGTTGATTTATTTAACAAATTTCGCGGAAAGTAGATATTTCCCATTTTTATAGATACAAATTTCCCGTTTTTATGATAATCTATTTTCGCAAAATTTGTTATCTAAACCAACTTCCTTGAAAGTCATATATTTCCCATTTTATGATACAAATTTCCCGTTTCTAGATAATCTATTTTCGCAAAATTGGTAATCTAACTAACTTTCCCGAAAGTGATATTCCAATTTTTATGATACAAATCTCCCGTTTCTATGATAATCTACTAGCAAAAATTAGGTAATATAACAAAATTCGAAAAATCTATATCTCCAAAATCGATAATCTACTTTCCCTAAAATAGAAAATCTACACTTTCGGTAAAACGGACTCAAATCCTTTCCAAAGTAGATATACTTCCACTTTTATGATACAAATTTCCAGCATTATGAAAATCAATTCTCGAAAGTTATTATCTAACAAACTTTCGCAAAGTAGATATTTCCCATTTTTTATGATACAAATTTCCTTTTTTGATAACTATTTTCGGCAATTTGTTATCTAAATCAACTTTCCCGGAAAGTAGATATTTCCATTTTTAAATGCACAAATTTCCCGTTTCTATGATATCTATTTTCGGAAAACTGTTATCCAACCAACTTCTGAAAGTAAGATATCTCATTTTTTGTACAAATTTCCTTTCCATGAAACCTACTTCGCAAAAAGTTAATATTTCAAAACTCGAAAATATATTCCACTAAAATCGATAATCTACTTTTCTCAAAGTAGAAAATTTATTTTAATTCGTTAATAACCAACTTTCCCTGAAAGTAGATATTTCAACTTTTTATGACACAAATTTCTTTCTACGATAATCATTTTCGCAAATGTTATCAAACCAACTTTCCCGGTGATATTTCATTTTTATGATACAAATTTCCTGCTTTTATATATTAATTTTCAGAAATTTGTTATTAACAAGAAACTTCCCTAAAAGTAGATATTTCCCATTTTTATGATACAAATTTCCCGTTTTCTATGATAATCTATTTCGAAAGTTGTTTATCTAAACAACTTTCTCGGAAAAGATATTTCCATTTTACGAACAAATTCCTGTTTCTATGATATTATTTTCGGCAAATTTGTTATCCAACCAACTTTCCCGGAAAGTAGATATTTCCATTTTCATGATACAATTCCCTGTTTTCTAAGATATCTATTTCGTAAATTTGTAATCTAATAACTTCAAATTATATATTTCCCATTTTTATGATACAAATTTCTGTTTCTATGATAATCTATTGCAAATTTGGTTATTCAACCAACTTCCCTGAAAGCAGATATTTCATTTTTATGATACAACCTTCTTTCTATGATAATCTATTTCGGACCTATAATCTAACCAACTTCCCGAAAAGCGATATTTCCATTTTCATGACAAATTTCCTGCTCTATAATCAACTAAAAATTTATTAATATCTCCAAAATAGAAAAATCTATTCCTATTGAAAAATCTTGATAATCTACTTTCTGAAAAGTAGAAAATTCATTTCACTTTTCGGTAAAGTAGATAACCAACTTTCCCTGTTAGAAATTCTCATTTTATGATACAAATTTCCGTTTTCTATGATGATATATTTTCAAAATTTGTTATCCAACCAACTTCCCCGGAAAGTAGATACTTCCCATTTTTAGTATACAAATTTTTCTATGATAATCTACTTGCAAAATTAGTAAATTCCCAAATTTCGAAAACACCCCCAAAAATAGATATTCACTTTCCTGAAAATCAGACACCCATATACTTTTCGGTAAAGAATATAACCAACTTTCCCAAAAATACATTTCATATTTTTACGATACAAATTTCCGTTTTATGATAACTACTCGAAAGTTATTATCTAACCAACTTCTTGAAAGTAGATATTTCACCATCTTCTATGATAAATTTCCCGTTTCTATGATAATTAAATTTCAGCAAATTTGCTATCTAACCAACTCCCGAAAGTAGATATCATTTTTATGATACAAATTTCCCGTTTCTATGATAATTCATTTTCGGAAAGTTGTTATCTAACAAACTTCGCGAAAAGTAGATATTTCCCATTTTCTATGATACAAATTTCTGTTTTATGATAATCTATTTTCAGCAAATTATATTATCCAACCTCCTGAAAGTAGATATTTCCCATTTTTATGATACAAATTTCGTTTTATAGATAAATCATTTCGCAAAGCATAATCTAACCAACTAAAAAAGAGATATTTATCTTTATGATACAAATTCTGCTCTATGATATCTATTTTCGGCAAATTTGGTTATCCAACCAACTTCCCGGAATAGATATTTCAATTTTATGATAAATTTCTGTTTCTATGATAATCTATTTTCGGAAAAATTAAATCTAACCAATCTCCCGGAAAGCAGAAATTTCCCATTTTTTATGATACAAATTTCCTGCTTTCTATGATAATCAACTTCTGCAAAATTAGGTAATATTCCCCAAAACAAAACACCCAAAAAACACCCCAAAAAAAAACACACCAAAAAAAAACCAACTACTTTCCCGAAAGCAGATATCAATTTTATGATAAATTCTCCGTTTATGATATCTACTCGAAAGTTTACAACCAAATCTCGCAAAGTAGATATTCCCATTTTTATGATGCCAAATTTCCTGTTTCTATGATATCCATTTTCGGCAATTGGTTATCCAACCAACTTCCAAAGTAGATATTTCCCATTTTTATGATACAAATTCTCCCTTTTCTATGATAATCTATCAAGTTTTATAATCTAACCAACTTCTAAAGTAGATACTCTCATTTTATGACACAAATTTCCCGTTCTATGATAATCCATTTTCGCAAATTTGGTTATCCAACCAACTTTCCCGGAAAGTAGATATTTCCACTTCTTTATGAACAAACTTCCTGTTTCTATGATAATCTATTTCGAAAGTTGACTCAACAAACTTCCTGAAAACATATTTCCAATTTTTGCGATACAAATTTCCGTTTCCTATGATAATCAACTTCTGGAAAGTTATTATATAACCAACTTTCACTGAAAGTAGATATTTCCCATTTTATTATACAAACTTCCCGTTTCTATGATAATCACGAAAGAGCATTTAAAAAAATTTCCTAAAGAGATACTTCCATTTTATAGATAAATTTCTGTTTTATGATAATCTATTTTAATAAACTTATATCTAAACCAACTTCCCAGTATATTTCCCATTTTTACGATACAATTTCGTTTTATGATAACCTATTTTCGGAAAATTTATAATCTAACTAACTTCGAAAGTAGATATTTCCCATTTTTGATACAAATTTGCTTTATGATAATCTACTTCGCAAATTAGTAATATTTCCCCAAAATTCGAAAATCTGCCCCGAAAATTTTCCTGAAAAGTAGAATTCATTCACTAAAAGTAGATAACCAACTTTCCGGAAAGTAGATATTTCCCATTTTTTATGATACACTGTTTTAGTAATCTATTTTTGTTGTTTATCTAACTTTCGCGGAAAGTAGATATTTCCCATTTTTTTTGCGATAAATTTCCTGTTTCTATGATAATCTACGGTAATTCTGGTTATCTAACCAACTTTCCGGAAAGTAGATATTTCCTATTTTATGACAAGGCCTCTCTGTTTATGATAATCTATTTTCGGAAAATTCTGGTTATCTAACCAACTTCCCGGAAAGTAGATATTTCCATTTTTGTGATACAAATTCGTTTTCATGATAATCTACTTCGCAAAAATTAGTAATATTTCCAAAATTCGAAAATCTATTCCCTGAAAAAAAATCGATAAATCTACTTTTCGCGAAAAAGTAAAATCTATCTACTTTTCGAAAGTAGATAACCAACCTTTCCCGGAAAGTAGATATATTTCCCATTTTATGAATTTCTGTTTCTATGATAATCTATTTTCGGGAAAGCAGTTTTATCTTAACCAACTTTCGCGGAAAGTAGATATTTCCC
Organism: Homarus americanus; assembly: GCF_018991925.1. Classification (NCBI taxonomy): domain Eukaryota; kingdom Metazoa; phylum Arthropoda; class Malacostraca; order Decapoda; family Nephropidae; genus Homarus; species Homarus americanus. The sequence continues at coordinate 11,825 of NW_024745704.1, forward strand.
ATTTTTTATGATACAAATTTCTGTTTCTATTGAGACCTAGTTTTCGGCAAATTTGTTATCTAACCACTTTCCTGAAAGTAGATATTTCCCATTTTGATACAATTTCCTGTTTTCTATGATAATCTATTTTCGGGAAAGTTGTTTATCTAAATCCAATTTTCTCGGAAAGTAGATATATCATTTTATGAGATACAAATTTCTGTTTTCTATGATAATCTATTAGCAAATTTGTTATCTAACCAACTTTCCTGAAAGTAGATATTTCCTATTTATGATACAAATTTCCTGTTTCTATGATAACTCTATTTTCGGGAAAGTTGTTTATCTAACCAACTTTCTGCGGAAAGTAGATATTTCTATTTTTTATGATAGTTAAATTTCTGTTTTTCTATGATAATCTATTTTCGCAACGAAGATCTAAATCCAACTTCCCCAAGGATATTTCCATTTTTATGATACAAATTTCCTGTTTTCTATGATAATCTATTTTCGGGAAAGTTGTTTATCTAACCACAACTTTCGCGAAAGTAGATATTTCCTATGTTTTGTGATACAAATTTCCTGCGTTTTCTTGCGATAATCTACTTCGCAAAATTAGGTAACATTTCCCAAAAACGGAAAAATCTATTCCCCCGAAATTTCCATAATCTACTTCTTCCAAAAGTAGAAAATCTATCTACTTTTCGGGAAAGTAGATAAATCAACTTCCGAAAGTAGATATTTCACATTTTTATGATACAAATTTCCGTTTTCTATGAAATTATTTTCTGAAAATTTAGTTATCTAACCAACCTCCCGAAAGTAGATATTTCATTTTCAATAAATTTCTTTTTCTATGATAATTAATTCTCAAAATTAGGTAATATTTCAAATTTCGAAAATCTATTCCCTGAAATGATAATCTACTTTCCTGAAAAGTAGAAAAACTATCTACTTTTTCGGGAAAGAACCAACTTTCCTGAAAGTAGATATTTCATTTTTTGATACAAATTTCGTTTTTGATAATCTATTTTCGAAAGTTGTTTATCTAACCAACTTTCGCGGAAAGTAGATATTTCCCATTTTTATGATACAAATTTGTTTTCGATAATCTATTTTCAGCAAATTTGGTTATCTAACCAACTTCCTGAAAGTAGATATTTCCATTTTTATGATACATAAATTTCCTGTTTTATGATAATCTATTTTCGAAAGTTATTATCTAACCAACTTTCCGGAAAGTAGATATTTCATTTTTATGATACACCTGTTTTATGATAATCTATTTCGGAAATTTGGTTATCTAACCAACTTCCCGAAAGTAGATATTTCCCAATTTTTATGATACAAATTTCCGTTTCTATGATAATCTATTTTCGTATTATCTAACCAACTTCATGAGAAAGTAGATATTTCCCATTTTTTATGATACAAATTTCCTGTTTTCTATGATATTCTATTTTCGGCAATGGTTATCTAACCAACTTTCCCGGAATAGATATTTCTATTTTAATGATACAAATTTCCTGTTTATGATACTATTTTCGAAAATTTAGGTTCAACCAACTTTTCCGAAAGTAGATATTTCCATTTTTGTGATAAATTTCTGTTTTATGATAATCTACTCAAAATTAGGTAATATTTCCAAAATTCGAAAAATCTATTCCCCGAAAAATCGATAATCTACTTCCCGAAAGTAGAAAATCTATCTACTTTTCGGGAAAGTAGATAACCAACTTCCCGGAAAGTAGATATTTCCCATTTTTATGATACAAATTTCCTGTTTCTATGATAATCTATTTTTAGTTGTTATCTAACCAACTTTGCGAAAGTAGATATTTCCCATTTTTTATGATACAAATTTCCTGTTTTATGATAATCTATTTTTCGGCAAATTTGGTTATCTAACCAACTTTCCCGGAAAGTAGATATTTCCCATTTTTATGATAAATTTCCTGTTTCTATGATAATCTATTTTCGAAAATTATTTATCTAACCAACTTTCGCGGAAAGTAGATATTTCCCATTTTTTATGATACAAATTTCCTGTTTTACGATAATCTATTTTCGGCAATTTGGTTATCTAACCAACTTTCCCGGAAAGTAGATATTTCCATTTTTATGATACAAATTTATTTTCTATGATAATCTATTTTCGAAAGTTGTTTATCTAACCAACTTTCGCGGAAAGTAGATATTTCCCATTTTTATGATACAAATTTCTGTTTTATGATATCTATTTTCGGCAAATTTGTTATCTAACCAACTTTCCCGGAAAGTAGATATTTCCTATTTTTATGATACAAATTTCCGTTTTATGATAATCTATTTTCGAAAGTTGTTTATCTAACCAACTTTTCGCGGAAAGTAGATATTTCCCATTTTATGATACAAATTTCCTGTTTTCTATGATAATCTATTTTCGGCAAATTTGTTATCTAACCAACTTTCCCGGAAAGTAGATATTCCCATTTTTATGATACAAATTTCCTGTTTTTATGATAATCAATTTCGGAAAATTTGGTTATCTAACCAACTTTCCCGGAAAGTAGATATTTCCCATTTTTGTGATACAAATTTCTGTTTCTTGATAATTCACTTCGCAAAATTAGGTAATATTTCAAAAATTCGAAAATCTATTCCCGAAATCGATAATCATTTCTTTCCCGAAAAGTAGAAAATTCATCTACTTTCGGGAAAGTAGATAACCAACTTTCCTGAAAGTAGATATTTCACATTTTTATGATACAAATTCTGTTTTCTATGATAATCTATTTTCGAAAGTTGTTTATCTAACTTTCGCGGAAAGTAGATATTTCCATTTTTATGATACAAATTTCCTGTTTCTATGATATCTATTTTCGCAAATTTGGTTATCTAACCAACTTTCCCAAGTAGATATTTCCCATTTTTATGATAAATTTCCCGTTTTCTATGATATTCTATTTTCGGGAAAGTTGTTTATCTAACCAACTTTCGCGGAAAGTAGATATTTCCCATTTTTATGATACAAATTTCCTGTTTTCTATGATAATCTATTTTGGCAAATTTGGTTATCTAACCAACCTTCCCGGAAAGTAGATATTTCCCATTTTTTATGATACAAATTTCCGTTTTATGATAATCTATTTTCGGAAAATTTGGTTATCTAACCAACTTTCCCGGAAAGTAGATATTTCCCATTTTTGTGATACAAATTTCCTGTTTCTATGATAATCTACTTCGCAAAATTAGTAATATTTCCCAAAATTCGAAAATCTATTCCCTGAAAATCGATAATTCATTTTCCTGAATAGAAAATCTATCTACTTTTCGGAAAGTAGATAACCAACTTTCCCGGAAAGTAGATATTTCCCATTTTTATGATAAATTTCCTGTTTTCTATGATAATCTATTTTCGGGAAAGTTGTTTACTAACCAACTTTCGCGGAAAGTAGATATTTCCCATTTTTATGATACAAATTTCCTGTTTTCTATGATAATCTTCGCAAATTTGGTTATTCAACCAACTTTCCTGAAAGTAGATATTTCCCATTTTTATGATACAAATTTCTGTTTTCTATGATAACTATTTTCGAGATCTAACCAACTGCGGAAAGTAGATATTTCCCATTTTTATGATACAAATTCTGCTTCTATGATATTCATTTTCGGCAAATTTGGTTATTCAACCAACTTTCCCGGAAAGCAGATATTTCCATTTTATGATACTTCCTGTTTTCTATGATATCTATTTCGGAAAACGGTTATTCAACCAACTTTCCCGGAAAGTAGATATTTCCCATTTTTTTGTGATACAAATCGTTTTCTATGATAATCTACTTGCAACAGTAATATTTCAAAATTCGAAAAATCTATTCCCCGAAAATCGATAATCTACTTTCCCGAAAAGTCTGGTATCTATTTTCGAAAGTAGAATCTTTCCCGGAAAGTAGATATTTCCCATTTTTTATGATACAAATTTCCTGTTATGAATCTATTTTCGGGTATTGTTTATTTAACCAACTTTCGCGGAAAGTAGATATTTCCATTTTTATGATACAAATTTCTGTTTTCATGATAATCTATTTCGGGAAAGGTTATCCAACCAACTTTCGCGGAAAGTAGATATTTCCATTTTTATGATACAAATTCCTGTTTTCTATGATATCTATTTTCGCAAATTGGTTATCTAACCAACTTTCCCGAAAGTAGATAATTTCCATTTTATGATACAAATTTCCTGTTTCTATGATAATTCATTTTCGGAAAATTTGTTATCTAACCAACCTTTCCCGAAAGTAGATATTTCCCATTTTTGTGATACAAATTTCCGTTTTCATGATAATCTACTTCGCAAAATTAGGTATATCTTTCCAAAATTGAAAATCTATTCCCCGAAAATAGATAATCTACTTCGAAAAAGAATTATCTATTTTTCGGAAAGTAGATAACCAACTTTCCGGAAAGTAGATATTTCCCATTTTTATGATACAATTTCTGTTTGATATCTATTTTCGAAAGTTGTTTATCTAACCAACTTTCGCGGAAAGTAGATATTTCCCTTATTTATGATACAAATTTCCTGTTTATGATAATTCATTTCGGCAAATTTGGTTATCTAACCAACTTTCCCGGAAAGTAGATATTTCCCATTTTTATGATACAAATTTCCCGTTTTCTATGATAATCTATTTTCGGAAAGTTGTTTATCTAACCAACTTTCCCGGAAAGTAGATATTTCATTTTTTATGATAAATTTCCGTTTTATGATAATTTATTTTGAAATGATTAACCAACTTTCCGAGTAGATATTTCATTTTTATGATACAAATTTCCGTTTCTATGATAACTATTTTCGAAAGTTGGTTATCTAACCAACTTCGCGGAAAGTAGATATTTCCCATTTTTATGATACAAATTTCCTGTTTTCTATGATAATCTATTTTCGGCAAATTTGGTTATCTAACCAACTTTCCTGAAAGTAGATATTTCCCATTTTTATGATACAAATTTCCTGTTTTCTATGATAATCTATTTTGGAAAGTTGTTTATCTAACCAACTTTGCGGTAGATATTTCCCATTTTTATGATACAAATTTCCTGTTTTCTATGATATTCATTTTCGGCAATTTGCTATTCAACCAACTTTCCCGGAAAGTAGATATTTCCATTTTTATGATACAAATTTCCTGTTTCTATGATAATCTATTTCGAAAGTTTGTTTATCTAACCAACTTTCGCGGAAAGTAGATATTTCCATTTTTATGAACAAATTTCTATGATATTCTTTTCGGAAAATTTGTTATCCAACCAACTTTCTCCCGGAAAGTAGATATTTCCTATTTTATATACAAATTTCTGTTTCTATGATATTCATTTTCGGAAAGGTTATCTAACCAATCTTCCCGGAAAGTAGATATTTCCCATTTTTATGATACAAATTTCCTGTTTTCTATGATATCTATTTCGGCAAATTGGTTATCCAACCAACTTTCCCGGAAAGTAGATATTTCATTTTTATGATACAAATTTCCTGTTTATGATAATCTATTTCGGAAAGTTGTTTATCTAACCAACTTTCGCGGAAAGTAGATATTTCCATTTTTATGATACAAATTTCCTGTTTTCAGATATCTATTTTCGGCAAATTTGGTATTTAACCAACTTCCCGGAAAGTAGATATTTCCATTTTTATGATACAATTTCTGTTTCTATGATAATCTATTTTCGAAAGTTGTTTATCTTAACCAACTTCGCGGAAAGTAGATATTTTATTTTTATGATCAAATTTCTGCTTATGATAATCTATTTTCGCAAATTTGGTTATTCAACCAACTTCCCCGGAAAGTAGATATTTCATTTTTATGATAAATTTCCTGTTTTATGATAATCTATTTCGAAAGTTGTTTATCTAACCAACTTTCCGAAAGTAGATATTTCCCATTTTTTATGATACAAATTTCTGCTTTTCTATGATAATCTATTTTCGCCAAATTTGGTTATCTAACCAACTTTCCCGGAAAGTAGATATTTCCCATTTTTATGATACAAATTTCCCGTTTTCTATGATAACTATTTTCGGAAAGTGTTTATCTTAACCAACTTTCGTGAAAGTAGATATTTTCCCATTTTTATGATACAAATTTCTGTTTTCATGATATCTATTTTCGGCAAATTTGGTTATTCTAACCAACTTCTCTGAAAGATATTTCCATTTTTTATGATACAAATTTCCCGTTTCTATGATAATCTATTTTCGCAAATTTATATTCAACCAACTTTCCCGGAAAGTAGATATTTCCATTTTTATGATACAAATTTCCTGTTTTCATGATATCTATTTCGCAAATTTGTTATTCAACCAACTTTCCCGGAAAGTAGATATTTCCCATTTTTATGATACAAATTTCCTGTTTTTATGATAATCTATTTTCGGAAAGTTGTTTATCTAACCAACTTTCGGGAAAGTAGATATTTCATTTTTATGATACAAATTTCCGTTTTCTATGATAATCTATTTTCGCAAATTTGGTTATCTAACCAACTTTCCCGGAAAGTAGATATTTCCCATTTTTATGATACAAATTTCCGTTTCTATGATAATCTATTTTGGAAAGTTGTTTATCTAACTCAACTTCGCGGAAAGTAGATATTTACCATTTTATGATACAAATTCTCGTTTTCATGATAATCTATTTTCGCCAAATTGTTATTCTAACCAACTTTCCGGAAAGTAGATATTTCCATTTTTTATGATACAAATTTCTGTTTATGATGACTATTTTCGGAAAGTTGTTTATCTAACCAACTTTTCGTGAAAGTAGATATTTCCCATTTTTGCGATAAATTTCCCCGTTTCTTATGATAATCTATTTCGGCAAATTTGTTATCTAACTAACTTTCCGAAAGTAGAATATTTCCTCATTTTTTATGATACAAATTTCCCTGTTTTTCTATGATAATCTATTTGGAAGTTGTTTATCTAACCAATTTCGCGGAAAGTAGATATTTCCCATTTTTATGATACAAATTTCCTGTTTATGATATCTATTTTCGGCAAATTTGGTTATCTAAACCAACTTCCCGGAAAGTAGATATTTCCCATTTTTATGATACAAATTTCCGTTTTTATGATAATTATTTTCGGAAAGTTGTTTATCTAACCAACTTTCGGAAAGTAGATATTCCCATTTTTATGATACAAATTTCTGTTTCTATGATAATCATTTTCGGCAAATTTGGTTATCTAACCAACTTTCCGGAAAGTAGATATTTCCCATTTTTATGATACAAATTTCCGTTTTCTATGATAATCTATTGAAAGTTGTTATTAACCAACTTTCGCAGTAGATATTTCCATTTTTTATGATACAATTTCGTTTCTATGATAATCTATTTTCGGGAAAGTTGTTTATCTAACCAACTTCGCGGAAAGTAGATAATTCTATTTTTATGATACAAATTTCCTGTTTTATGATAATCTATTTTCGGCAAATTTGGTTATTCAAACCAACTTTCCCGGAAAGTAGATATTTCCCATTTTTATGATACAAATTTCCTGTTTTCTATGATAATTCATTTTCGAAAGTTGTTTATCTAACCAACTTTCGCGGAAAGTAGATATTTCCCATTTTTATGATACAAATTTCCTGTTTTCTATGATATCTATTTTCGGCAAATTTGGTTATCTAACCAACTTTCCCGGAAAGTAGATATTTCCCATTTTTATGATAAAATTTCCGTTTTCTATGATAATCATTTTCGGAAAATTTGTTATCCAACCAACTTTCCCGGAAAGTAGATATTTCCCATTTTTTGTGATACAAATTTCTTTTTTCTATGATAATCTACTTCTGCAAAATTGTAATATTTCCAAAAATTCGAAAATCTATTCCCCGAAAACGATAATCTATCGAAAAGTAGAAAATTCATCTACTTTTCGGGAAAGTAGATAACCAACTTTCCCGGAAAGTAGATATTTCCCATTTTTATGATACAAATTTCCTGTTTTTATGATAATTCTATTTTCGAAAGTTGTTTATTCCAAACCAACTTTCGCGGGAAAGTAGATATTTCCATTTTTATGATACAAATTTCCTGTTTTATGATAATTATTTTCGGCAAATTTGGTTATCTAACCAACTTTCCTGAAAGTAGATATTTCCCATTTTATGATACAAATTTGTTTTATGATAATCTATTTTCGGGAAAGTTGTTTATCTAACCAACTTTCGCGGAAAGTAGATATTTCCCATTTTTATGATACAAATTCTCGTTTTCTATGATAATCCATTTTCGACAAATTTGGTTATCTAACCAACTTTCGGAAAGTAGATATTTCATTTTTATGATACAAATTTCTCGATTTCTATGATAATCTATTTTCGAAAGTTGTTTATCTAACCAACTGCGAAAGTAGATATTTCCCATTTTTATGATACAAATTTCCTGTTTCTATGATAATCTATTTTCGGCAAATTTATTTTCTAACCAACTTCCGGAAAGTAGATATTTCATTTTTTATGATAAATTTCCTGTTTTCTATGATAATCTATTTTCGGAAAGTTGTTTATTTAACCAACTTTCGCGGAAAGTAGATATTTCCCATTTTTTATGATACAAATTTCCTGTTTTCTATGATAATCTATTTTCGGCAATTCTCATCTAACCAACTTTCCCGGAAAGTAGATATTTCCCATTTTTATGATACAAATTTCCTGTTTTCTCATGATATCATTTTCGAAAGTTATTATCTAACCAACTTTTCGTGAAAGTAGATATTTCCCATTTTTTATGATACAATTTCCTGTTTTTGATAATCTATTTTCGCAAATTTGTTATCTAACTTTCCCGGAAAGTAGATATTTCCCATTTTGTGATACAAATTTCCTGTTTTCTATGATAATCTATTTTCGAAAGTTGTTTATCTAACCAACTCGCGGAAAGTAGATATTTCCATTTTTATGATACACAAATTTCCGTTTTCTATGATAATCTATTTTCGCAATTTGTTATCTAACCAACTTTCCCGGAAAGCAGATATTTCCCATTTTTATATACAAATTTCCTGTTTTCATGATAATCTATTTTCGAAAGTTGTTTATCTAACCAACTTTCGTGGAAAGTAGATATTTACCATTTTTTATGATACAAATTTCCGTTTCATGATAATCTATTTTCGCCAAATTTGGTTATCTAACCAACTTTCCCGGAAAGTAGATATTTCCCATTTTTTATGATACAAATTTCCTGTTTTATGATAATCTATTTTCGAAAGGTTTATCTAACCAACTTTCGCGAAAGTAGATATTTCCCCATTTTATGATACAAATTTCCGTTTTCGTGATAATCTATTTTCGGCACCGTTATCTAACCAACTTCCCGGAAAGTAGATATCTCCCATTTTTATGATACAAATTTCCTGTTTATGATAATCTATTTTCGAAAGTTGTTTATCTAACCAACTTTCGCGAAAGTAGATATTTCCATTTTTATGATACAAATTTCCTGTTTTATGATAATCATATTTTCGCAAATTTGTTTATCTAACCAACTTTCCCGAAAGTATATTTCCATTTTTTATGATACAATTTCCTGTTTTATGATAATCTATTTTCGAAAGTTGTTTATCTAACTACAACTTTCGCGGAAAGTAGATATTTCCATTTTTATGATACAAATTTCTGTTTTATGATAATCTATTTCGCCAAATTTGTTATTCAACCAACTTTCCCGGAAAGTAGATATTTCCCATTTTTATGATACAAATTTCCCGTTTTCTATGATAATCTATTTTCGGGAAAGTTGTTTATCTAACCAACTTTTCGCGGAAAGTAGATATTTCCCATTTTTTATGATACAATTTCCCGTTTCAGATAATCTATTTTCGGAAATTTGTTTATCTAACCAACTCTTCACGGAAAGTAGATAATTCCTCATTTTTATGATACAAATTTCCTGTTTTCTATGATATTCATTTTCGGCAAATTTGGTTATCTAACCAACTTCTTCCGAAAGTAGATATTTCCATTTTTATGATACAAATTTCCTGTTCTATGATATCTATTTTCGAAAGTTGTTTATCTAACCAACTTTCGCGGAAAGTAGATATTTCCATTTTATGGATACAAATTTCCTGTTTTATGGATATTCCATGCAAATTTGTTATCTAACCAACTTTCCTGGAAAGTAGATACTTCATTTTTATGATAAATTTCCTGTTTTATGATATCTATTTTCGGAAAATTTTATAATTCAACAACTTTCCCGGAGTAGAGATTTCCATTTTTTAGTGATACAATTTCATTTTTTTTCTATGATAATCTACTTCTGCAAAATAAGCAATATTTCCAAATTCTCGATAATCTATTCGAAAAACGAAAATCAACTTTCCCGAAAGTAGAAAATTTACTTTTTCGGCAAAAAATAGATAACCAATCCTTCAAAAGCAGATATTTCATTTTTTATGATACAAATTTCGTTTTCTATGATAATCTATTTTCGAAAGTTGTTTATCTAACCAACTTCAGAAAGTAGATATTTCCATTTTTATGATATACCTCTGTTTCTATGATATCTATTTTCGGCAAATTAATATCTAACCAACTTTCCCGGAAAGTAGATATTTCCCATTTTTATGATACAAATTTCGTTTCTATGATAATCTATTTCCGAAAGTTGTTTATCTAACCAACTCGCGGAAAGTAGATATTTCTACATTTTATGATACAAATTTCTGTTTTCTATGATAATCCATTTTCGACAAATTTGGTTATCTAACCAACTCCTTTCCCGGAAAGTAGATATTTCAATTTTTTACGGTACAAATTTCGATTTCTATGATAATCTATTTTCGGCAATTTGGTAATCTAACTAACTTTCCTGGAAAGTAGATATTCCCATTTTTATGATACAAATTTCCTGTTTCTATGATAATCTATTTTCGGCAATTTGTTATCTAACCAACTTTCCTGGAAAGTAGATATTTCCATTTTATGATACAATTCTGTTTTCTATGATAATCTATTTCGGCATATCTAACCAACTTTCCTGAAAGTCGAATATTTCCTATTTTTATGATACAAATTTCCTGTTTTCTATGATAATCAATTTTCGGAAAGTTGGTTATCTGAAACTTCGCGGAAAGTAGATATTCAGATACAAATTTCCTGTTTTCTATGATAATCTATTGGAAATATTATCTAAGAAACTTTCGCGGAAAGTAGATATTTCATTTTTATGATACAAATTTCCGTTTTCTATGATAATCTATTTTCGGCAAATTTGGTTATCTAACTAACTTTCCCGGAAAGTAGATATTTCCATTTTTTATGATACAAATTTCCTGTTTCTATGATATCTATTTTCGGCAAATTTGGTTATCTAACCAACTTTCCCGGAAAGTAGATATTTCCATTTTTATGATACAAATTTCCTGTTTTCAGATAATCTATTTTCGGGAAAGTTGTTATCTAACAAATTTCTCTGAAAGTAGATATTTCAATTTTTATGATACAAATTTCCGTTTTCTATGATAATCTATTTCGGCAAGTTATATCTTAAGAACTTTCCGGAAAGTAGATATTTCCCATTTTTTATGATACAAATTTCCTGTTTTGATAATCTATTTTCGGCAAATTTGGTAATCTAACCAACTTTCCCGGAAAGTAGATATTTCATTTTTTATGATACAAATTTCCGTTTTCTATGATAATCATTTTCGGCAAATTTGGTTATCTAAACCAACTTTCCCGGAAAGTCGATATTTCCCATTTTTATGATACAAATTTCCTGTTTTCTATGATAATCAATTTTCGAAAGTTGGTTATCTAAGAACTTTCGCGGAAAGTAGATATTTCCCATTTTTTATGATACAAATTTCCCGTTTTCTATGATAATCTATTTTCGGCAAATGGTAATCTAACTAACTTTCCCGGAAAGTAGATATTTCCCATTTTTATGGATTTACTGCTTTTTATGATATCTATTTTCGGCAAATTTGTTATCTAACCAACTTTCCCGGAAAGTAGATATTTCCATTTATGATACAAATTTCCTGTTTTCTATGATATATCTATTTTCGGCAAATTTGGTAATCTAACCAACTTTCCTAAAGTAGATATTTCCCATTTTTATGATACAAATTTCCTGTTTTATGATAATCTATTTTCGGCAAATTTGGTTATCTAACCAACTTTCCCGGAAAGTCGATATTTCCCATTTTTATGATACAAATTTCCTGTTTTTATGATAATCTATTTTCGAAAGTGGTTATCTAAGAAACTCTTTCCTGAAAGTCGATATTTCCATTTTTATGATAAACTATGATAATCAATTTCGAAAGTTGTTATCTAAGAAACTTTCGCGGGTAGATATTTCCCATTTTTATGATACAAATTTCCTGTTTTCTATGATATCTATTTTCGAAAGTTGTTATCTAACCAACTTTCCCGGAAAGTAGATATTTCCCATTTTTATGATACAAATTTCGTTTCTATGATAATCTATT
>NW_024745705.1:0-5000 GCF_018991925.1 Homarus americanus
AGTTATAGTGGTGATGGTGGTGGTAGTGGCTATGGTGGTGATGGTGGTGGTGGTGGTGGTGGTGGTGATGGTGGTGGTAGTAGTTATGGTGGTGATGGTGGTGGTGGTAGTTATGGTGGTGGTGATGGTGGTGGTGATGGCGGCGGTAGTAGTTATGGTGGTGATGGTGGTGGTGGTAGTTATGGTGGTGACAGTACTTGATAGATAACTCTTAGAAACTCGAGACCTCACTTACCTTCCGTCTTAAGACATACCACTTCACCTCCTCGACCCTCCACTGAATACCTCTCACCCAGATGTCTATCACAAAGAGTGCGGCCAGACATATTGCCTCACACTGCTGTACTCACGCAGTTGTAAATAAGTCACCCTCTATGTACAGAATTAAAAAAAAACAATGTATTTGAAATATTCTGTAACATTCAATGCTATAATACCCTGACCACTTGGGACTGTTATACACACCCTTTCTGACCTCTACTCTGTAATCCTTTTGCGCTGCCGTTCACTAGATGAGTATGGGGTGCACAATAACCTAGGCGATATACTTGGCAAAATTCTAATTCAATTCCATTCTAACCTAACGTGTAGAATACGGCCCACTATAGCGGTGACTACTGGAACAACTACAGCAACAGCTATCTCGAGTACATGGGAGAGTTTGGTGGAAACATTTTCTGGCTAAGTATTTTGTGTTTATGTACGAAAAGATGGAAGGGGAGGGGAAGGGAGGGAGGGAAGGCAGAAAGAGTTGGGAAGGAAGGTGAGAGGAATAAAGGAGAGGTGACAGGTAAGGAGAGGAAAGAGGTAAGGGGAGGTAAGAGGGAAAGAGAGATGAGTGGGATGGAGAGGGTATGAGGAGTGAAGTATCTACTTAAGCTTTTAAGTAAATAAAGAAGAACGAGACCTGCTGTAGTGTGTGTGTGTGTGTGTGTGTGTGTGTCTGTGTGTGTGTGTGTGTGTGTGTGTGTGTGTGTGTGTGTGTTATAGCTACTTAATTCATTATAAAAGTCAATATAATAAACGATATAATTAGGGTACAGTTAAATATTTTCTCATTAAACTTCAACAAAAACTTTTACTGTAGTGTGATGAAGACGCTAATGATACAGATGTGTACTGTAACCTCGTGAAGCATGTGTAAGTCTGTAGTATAACAGAGTCACAAGAAAGATGATTTGGTAACACTGGCCATCACATTCAAAAGGAAGATATGGTTACAGGATGATTTGGTAACGCTGGCCCTCGTCACACACAAGGAAGATATATGGTTACAGGATGACTGGCCCTCGTCACACAGGAAGATATGGTTACAGGATGATTTGGTAGGCCTCGTCACACAAGGGAGATATGGTTACAGGATGATTTGGTAACACTGGCCCTCGTCACACACAAGGAAAATATGAACAGGATGATTTGGTAACACTGGCCCTCGTCACATACAAGGAAGATATGGTTACAGGATGATTTGGTAACACTGGCCGTCGTTACACACAAGGAAGATATGGTTACAGGGTGATTTGGTAACACTGGCCGTCGTTACACACAAGGAAGATATGGTTACAGGATGATTTGGTAACACTGGCCGTCGTTACACACAAGGAAGATATGGTTACAGGATGATTTGGTAACACTGGCCGTCGTCACACACAAGGAAGATATGGTTACAGGATGATTTGGTAACACTGGCCGTCGTTACACACAAGGAAGATATGGTTACAGGATGATTTGGTAACACTGGTTATCAAGACGAACAAGAACAACAAGAACAACATCATTAGAATCATTTGAAGGTTAGGTATGATAATCAACTTAGGATATAAACTCACAATAATAAGATGATAAAGTCTCAAACAGAGTCCACTAAAGTTCATTGCTAAGTAGACGTGTTATTATAGTCTCCCTCCTCCATCCTATCGTTTCCTGGTGCCGAGAGGGTAGAGGGAGAAGGTGAGGTAGATGGAGAGGGAGAGGGAGAGGGAGAGGGAGAGGGAGAGGGGGTGGTAGATATGAGAGGGACATGTCAAGCACTCTTTGATCTCTAAAGGTGAAAATTTGGACACGTTATTTGGTTTTCTCTTGGTGATTTTTTTTTAACTAGGAATAACCTCAGTCTGAAGGGTTGAGAAGAACATCTGAATTGAACGAATTTCTGCAGTGTGATAATAAGTCAAGGAAATTGCCACGTTGAATTCCCAGATGAAATAACTTACTTTACGCCCCATAAACTGAAACTCACTGTACTGTAAATGTTGAAGGTGTTATGTGTCTCACTATTGTATTTATGTGTGTGTGTGTGTGTGTGTGTGTGTGTGTGTGTGTGTGTGTGTGTGCGTGTGTGTGTGTGCGCGCGTGTGTGTGTGTGTGTGTATGTGAGTCTGTCTTATCATTAGCAGTTATCACATTTTCGTTTAATATCACATACAACTTTATAGACATTAAGATACTTTAGGAGTCACATAATATTACCCCATCTCCATTTTTCTTTAAGGTATAGTCTGTGGCTATAGGTACAGTAGATTCCCCCATTAGTGCAGTTTGTGTTGTAGCTGTCCCAGTTATTCAATCTTTGCATATTTGACAATAACCTGTGCAGACAAACACAGGTAGAACAGATTGTGCATGAGTAAAGAGAGAGAGAGAGAGAGAGAGAGAGAGAGAGAGAGAGAGAGAGAGAGAGAGACTAAATCTACACCTGACACATTCTCGCTGACAAACTGTATCAGTGGTCGGAGCGCCTTTAATACACTCTAAACACACACACACAAGACCATAAGAAAACAAACACTGCAGGCGACAGGTAAGTGATGTGGGTGGTGGAGGTGGATGGTGTGGAGTGGATAGTGGGGGTGGATGGTGTGGAGTG
The DNA here is from genome assembly GCF_018991925.1 of Homarus americanus. Taxonomy (NCBI): domain Eukaryota; kingdom Metazoa; phylum Arthropoda; class Malacostraca; order Decapoda; family Nephropidae; genus Homarus; species Homarus americanus. The sequence continues at coordinate 2,867 of NW_024745705.1, forward strand.
GAGGTGGGTGGTTGGGTGGATGGTATGGATAATGTGGTGGATAGTGGAGGTGGATGGTGCGGAGTGGAGGTGGGTGGTTGGGTGGATGGTGTGGATGGTGTGGAGTGGATAGCGTGGATAGTAGAGTGGATGGTGTGAAGTGGATAGTGGAAGTTGATGGTTGGGGTGGATGATGTGGATAATGGAATAGATAATGTGAATAGTAGAGTGGATGGCGAGGTGTGGATGGTGTGGATAATGCAGTGGATAGTGTAGATAGTAGAGTGGATGGTATGGATGAAGGATGATGTGTAGATGCATGGTTGTGGTGATGTGAGTCGAGGAATGAGGAGTTGGAGTGGATGAATGAAGTGGATGGTGTGGATAGATGGTGTAAAATGGATGAAGTGGAGTGTTCAGGTGATTGAAGCGAATGGATTTGAATGGATAGACAAAGCGGATGGACTGATGGATGAAGTAGATGAAATAGTATGCATGGTTGGATGGATAAACACATTGAGCGGATGGCGTGGATGGATAAATGGATGTATTGATATAATGAGTGCATGTAAAATACCTTTTTTTTTACATCAACCAACATTTTCCTTTCATTTACAGAGAGTTTGGGATCAGCTGTAAATGGATCCAATTCGTTTACAAATACGTGATGTAAAATGGTTTTTGTGTTTAAAGCTAGAGGGGTCTGGACGTGTGTGTGTGTGTGTGTGTGTGTGTGTGTGTGTGTTTAGTGGGATCAAGGTGCATTATTGGGAGAGAGAGAGAGAGAGAGAGAGAGAGAGAGAGAGAGAAAGCTTGCAAGGAAGAGAGAGAGAAGGGAGACAGAGAGAGAGAGAGAGAGGATACAAGTAAAGAAAAAAAATGAAGGATAAAAGTAAGAGAGAGAAAGAGAGAAAAAGAATAAAGATCCATTATGGAGAAGAGACAGACATATAAAAAAAACCAGGTAGGAAAGTCCATTAATAGTTTGACAGGTAAAAAAAAAGGCACCCCTCCTGTCAATTATTAGACGGTGTATGACATGACAGCTTAAGACGGAGTGCCATTAAAACTTTAAGGGTGTGAGAGTGTCGGGAAATGAATGTCAATTATACATGTCAAGTTACATTCTTGTGAGGTGTGAAAAAACAGAGGAAAAAATGTAGGTGAAAAACATAGGTGGGTGGAATCTCTCTCTCTCTCTCTCTCTCTCTTTCTCTCTCTCTCTCTCTCTAGTCTATGTTGTTCTTTCTCTGTTATTTATTCACTCTTGTTATTTCTGTCATTCGTTTACCCTTGTTCTTTATTAGTAATCCTCCAAAATCTGTTAATTTTTCTTCTTCTCTGACTACATCAAAAATTTTTGCCATAATTCACCTAAAAAATTCCCCAAATCCATCCGTCTCTTTGTTAACTTAACCTAACCTAGCCTACCCTAACCTAGCCTAACCTACCCTAACCTACCCCTAACATAACCTAACCTAACCTACCCCTAACATAACCTAACCTAACCTAACCTAACCTAACCAAACCTAATCTAACTTAATCCAACATAATATAACCTACCCCGAGTTACACTGTAGTAGCTGAACGTTAATATTCATACGAGAGAACGATCTCCCTGGAGCCAACTACATATGAGTGTGTGTGTGTGTGTGTGTGTGTGTGTGTGTGTGTGTGTGTGTGTGTGTGTGTGTGTGTGTGTGTGTGTGTGTGTGTGTGTGTGTGTGTGTGTGTGTGTGTGTGTGTGTGTGTGTGTGTGTGTGTCATGTCAGAGATCAAGGTCAATTTCAGGGTGTCAAAGTTTGTGAAGGAGAGTAAGGTCAATTTCATATGCCAATGGAGAAGATCAGTATTAAAGGTCAAAGCTGAGCTCGTCAAAAAGTTAATACTCAAAGTCAAACATCAAAGGTCAAGGTCAACCTCAAGGGTCAAAGTTCAATTTAATATATTGGTCCTGTGTTTGTTTTGTTATCGACACTTTCATCTAGTGTTCTGTCGCGTCAGTGGTGAGCTTTCCAACTAAGACAAAACACACACACACACACACACACACACACACACACACACACACACACACCTAATCTCCTACACCAACACCAAATTCTAAACACAAGCCACGTGGCCTGACCAGCTGGAGGACCTTCATGTCTTGTTT
>NW_024745706.1:0-7852 GCF_018991925.1 Homarus americanus
AAACTACCATTTATTTCTGAGAACATAGAAATGTAATATTTTTGCTGAAATGATGTACGTATTACAGTGGAAAGTGGGATAAAATTGTGACGCAAGCAATGATTTTCGCTTTCTTTCGTTCAAAAGATGTTGCCGTAATCGCTTTTCGAATGGTTTTCAGTTGTGGGAGTATAAGGCTAATGATAGGATAGAATATTATTGTAATACAGTACGAGTACAACAGTTTTTTAACTGAAAACCATTCGAAAAGCGATTACGGTAAAATCTTTTGAACAACGAAAGAAAGCGAAAGTCATTGTTTTCATAATTTTATCCCACTTTCCACTGTACAGTAATATGTACGTCATTTCAGCCAAAATATTACATTTCCATATTTATTTCTGAGAATATATTCATTCAGTAATATTTTAATGAAAATACGGTATCGTAGTTTTCTTTTGTATCAAATTTAATTAACAAAGATTGATGTTTCAAATGTAATGAACAAAAATTTATGTACAGTATCTATAAATAAACTTTAATAAATGAATACTTTGTTTTACATCGTCCTGTGCATACCATACCATGCATTTGGCTACTTTGGGCTTGCTATGATGACGCAAGAGATCTGCCCTGGCGACTGTACCGACACTCACAGCTGGTGGTGCGTTGGTGCGTCGTTTCCATTGTTTACTGGTAGTTACTGGTAAATATTTTTCAACCTAACGAAACTATTACCCGTTTAGAGGTCGACCCCCAATTTTTTGACAAATAATTTGGTCTTAAAAACTCGAACTACACACAGGTATATACGGTAAATAAGGACATGGGGGGGCCAGGGTTTTTTTATGGGGAGGGGGCAGCAAAAGTACACGGATTTTTAACATTCACTTGTATCTCTGTTACCTAACCCCCGTGTATGTTAAGGGCCGACTGTGTGTGTGTGTGTATATATATATATATATATATATATATATATATATATATATATATATATATATATATATATATATATATATATATATATATATATATATATATATACACACACACACACACAGTGGTCCCTCGGTTAATGAACACAATTCGTTCCAGAAGGTCGTTCATTAACCAAAAATATCGTTAACCGAAACCATTGTTTCAATGGGATTTTGGGTAATTGGTTCCAGCTCACCGAAAATTACATACAAACTAAAAATAAATGCAGTAAAGTACACTTACTTTGAGGTGTGCATGTAGAAGGCTCCTGGTTGATGATGATGGGAATTAGAATGAGGGTGGAGGAAAAGGAAGAAGAGAAGGCATTAGGGTGGAAGAGAAGTCACCCCATGCTGCCATTTCACCCATAAAATTTTAGTTCTCTTGGTGTAATTCACGATTATTTTCTTTAAATCAACACTGCACTGCATTATATATTGTCAATATGTAAAATAAACTTCAGGATGACCAATAATTGTACTGTAAAAACGTAAAAATAGTTTATGTTCAAGAGAGTCTCAAGCAAGAAGTTTCCTCCACTGAGCAGAGACACAAACTGACGCCATTCTGGGTGAGTCAAGTGACTGTTTGGCGCGCTAAAAAGTAGTTCCCTGTACTTCAATTTTGTTAAATAATTGTTAAAATGAATAAAATCTTTAATATAAGACTTGGAAAATTATTGAACAGTACAACCTTCTTGATATTTACTCAAATGGTAACGAATTTAAGCCCTAAAACCGATTACTGTATTGGCGGACTAATACTACAGCTGGTGAGCAGGCGAAAACAGGTTGGGAAAAATTCGTAAGGAATTCGTTAACCGAAGTGAAGAATCTTATGGAAGGTAATTCGTTAACCAAGGCGTTCGTTAACTGAGGGATCACTGTGTATATATATATACAGTATATATATATATATATATATATATATATATATATATATATATATATATATATATATATATATATATATATATATATATATATATATATATATATATATATATATATTGTTAAAATAATAAACAACTCCTGATTTATGTACTGTACAGCCCTGTAAATGTATTCAATGCATATTATATCATTACAGTAGTACCCCGATTTACGCGGTCAATTGAACCCAAAGTGAAAACCGCGTAAAGTGAACAACAGAACATATGGGATTAATTCCAATAGAGACTGGCCCGACCCCCAAACTCCACTTTTTCCGACACAATACCTATGTTATAGTAAAAGTAACATCTAAATTTTATGATGGTATGCTCACACAATTAATATTTATGAGAAATACAGTCGCCAGGTTAATGTCCATTCAAATAATAGACTCAAATCCCCCCCCCCTCTTCCCAGCTCACTGGCCCCTACCTCTCTGAGAAATGATTGGGTGAAACACTAGATTTTAACATTTAGTAATAAATAATACCTCAGACTAAAGTTAAGATAATATAATTGACAATTCTGGATTCCTTGCAGGTCAGGGAATATTTTGAATGTAAACTTCATATATTTTGCACAAAAGATAAAATACTTGCTTTGTGTAAACCAAATTATTACATTAGATCTAAAATTTGTATGTCTAATGCAAAATCCATGATGTTTATATTCAAAATGATCATCATATTGTAAGAATTCCAGCAATGTAAATTATATTCTGGTCCAGTAATTTGTATGAATTTTATGAGCTAAAACAAATATCTTCAGTTAATAAAAAAAAAACATTATTCTTCACGACACTATCTGTCAATCAAAGTACCCCAACTTGCCTCCACCCCTCTTCCAACCGCGCCAGATGGTCGGTCGGTCCCAACCCTCCCCCCCACCCCTCACCTTCCCTCCCTACCAAAGAAATGTTGGGTGAAAAAACTAATTTTAACTTTTAGTAATAAATAATACCTCAGACTAAAGTTAGGATTATATAAGTGACATTGCTGGATTCCTTGTAAGACCAGGAATATTTTGAATATAAATGTCATATATTTTGCACAAAAGATAACATATTTACTCAGAGTAAACATTAGATCTAAAATTTGTATGTCTAATGCAAAATCTATGATGTTTATATTCAAAATGATCATAAAATTGTAAGAATTCCAGCAATGTAAATTATATTCTGGCCGGGTAATTTGTATGAATTTTATGAGCTAAAACAAATATCTTCAGTTAATAAAAAAAAATATATTCTTCACACCATGCCAGATGGTCGGTCGTCCCTCCCTACCAGATAAATGTGTGGGAAAACCAGAATATTTACCTTTTTAGTAATAAATAATACCTCAGACTAAAGTTAGGATTATATAAGTGACATTGCTGGATTCCTTGTAAGATCAGGAATATTTTGAATATAAATGTCATATATTTTGCACAAAAGATAACATATTTATTCAGAGTAAACATTAGATCTAAAATTTGTATGTCTAATGCAAAATCTATGATGTTTATATTCAAAATGATCATAAAATTGTAAGAATTCCAGCAATGTAAATTATATTCTGGCCGGGTAATTTGTATGAATTTTATGAGCTAAAACATATATCTTCATTAAATAAACAAAGAAATATTCTTCAAGGACACTATCTGTCAATCAAAATACTGGGCCCTAGCTGGGTCGGTCCCTCCCTCCCTCCCTACCAGAGAAGCTTTGGGAGAAAATAGTAATTTACATTTTTAGTAATAAATAATAACTCAGACTAAAGTTAGGATAATATAATTGACATTTCTGGATTCCTTGCAGGTCAGGGAATATTTTGAATGTAAACTTCATATATTTTGCACAAAAGATAAAATACTTGCTTTTTGTAAACCAAATTATTACATTTGATCTAAAATTTGTATGTCTAATGCAAAATCCATGATGTTTATATTCAAAATGATCATCATATTGTAAGAATTCCAGCAATGTAAATTATATTCTGGCCGGGTAATTTATGTGAATTTTATGAGCTAAATAAAAAAATATAAAATTATACTTCACGCGTATATGAGTAGATGCACCGCGGAAAGTGCAAGTCCGGTTCTGGCAAGGTACCGCGTAAATGAGAAACCGCGGAAAGTGAAACTGTGTAAAGCGGGGTAATACTGTACTTGTAATAATAATACTGTAATAATAATACATAGTAATAATAATTCAGAGAAGTAAAATTTATAATAAAAAATACAAAAATAAAAATAATAATAATAAGAATAATAATAAGAATAATAATAATAATAATAATAATAATAGTAGAATAATAATAAAAAGGAACCATAAAGAAATAAAATAATGGAAAAAAATATCAAAAGTGAGAAACAATATACAGTATGTATGTTGTGTTGTCAATAGTAAGAGAAGCAATTGAGACCCTGCAATTGTGTATAAGTGAGGCAGAAAGTCAGATTAACAACCAGGGACTTGGTCACAATTTATGTGATGCTATTTAGCGGCAGGGTCTACCATTAGACAATACATTATGCTTCCAATATCTTACCAGGCAGTAGTACTTCCCTGTTTGGTAGCTGCCTATTACTTACCTACAGAATTTCTTACCCAGCACATGGCTTGTTTGGTGTGTGATGAGTGAGAGTGTGTTGAATCTGTCATCTGTGCTGACTTGTGGTGGTGGTGAACCCAGGCTGTGTGGGTGTGTAGCCCAGTGCTCATCAACACTGGGATTACAAATCCCAACACAAAAAAAACCGTCATGAAGGTTGGCAAGAACTTGGGCTGCAGAAAAATATAATAGAAGAGTTAGGTAGCTAGAGTGATTGTTTTTATATACAGTACAGTACAGTACAGTATGAGAGCTTACCATAGCTTAACAATAATTTATTCTGAATATTTTGTGTACAGGTATTTCTAATACCCTATACTGTACTGGGTATATCATTTCACCACTTACGAGCTTGCTAACCATACGGGTGGTTGATTTGTTCTTTGTTATAACCTTCATTACCCAGTGCTGGATTAGAGGGGCTTGACCTGTATATTGATTATTTAGTAAGCTTGGCACTGGAAATAGGTCAGATGTGGAAATTTTCTGAATTTTTTTAAATATAATACAGTACAAGAAATAAGAACATAAGAATGGAGGAAACTGCAGCAGTCCCATTTACACTCAATCCCTATCGCTCATATATCCGTCCAACCTATATTTGAAGCTATCCAGCGTGTTCAAGTTAACTCTTTAGGTGCGTAATTAAATTTCGCGCCGGTTCCTGAAAAGTGTCAATTATCCTGCCAAAAATGAATTTCATATAATCACATTTTCTATATGTTTTTCCTAGAGAACTTTTAGTATATTTTCCAAATCTGGAACAAAAATTCACATATGTGTGCAAATTTTAGAGAAAAAATGACATTTATACCCAAAAATGCAGGAAATTGGTATAAATCAATGTCTGGTATATAGCAAATAAATTTAATCAATTTGGTTACTAAACAGCAAATTTAGATATGTATTACATATTCAGATAATATCAAACAAAATAGTACAAAAATAAGCTATATTGCATTCAGGAAATACTCCTATACCTCAATACATAATATGTCCGCATGTCGTCTCATTTGGGGAAGTTTTTTCAAGGCCGTGGGATATCCCCGCTTGTCGCATTTAATTAATATAATATTTTGGGCGGGTTTACCCGCATGTCGCATCCAAAGGGTTAAGGATGATGTTTGGTAACTTATTCCACTGCTCTTTTTCCAAACCAGTGTATACTTATCTGGCACCTACATTTAAATTTGTCTAATTTAAAACCATTGCAACGAGTTCATTCCTGGTTGGATAATTTAAGTACCTTTGTTATTTCACCTTTACGGTCAACCCTCGCTTTACGCGGTCCCACTTAACGCGTTTCCACGTTTACACGGTACCCTGCCGAAACCGGAATGCTCACTTTCCGCGGTGCGTGTACCCCTTTACGCGGAGAGCGGCTGGGGCGGTCCTCTCGCGCCGCGCCATTTTTGGATCCAAACCTCCCGCCCTCTCCTGCCATCCGCCATGTTGTGTAAGCGGCGTGAGTAGGTTGTGCAGTGTATGTCTTTGTTGCGTTATCGGTGACGTCATATGACGTAGCGGACTGTGATTGGACAAAGCATCTTTACCTCCCTCCCTGCTAGCTGTGATTGGTTTAATGTAGTACTATGACGTGCCCCGCCGCGGGAGCGTTCAAGCCCCTTGACCTACCGTGTCAGTTACACCCCTCCTGGCTACACCGTGTATATCGGTATCCATTGTTCCATAAGAATGGCTTCCACCGGACCACCACCACCACCACCACCACAAAGAAACCTTGCATTATCTGGACCCAGCCACCCTAAGCCAAAGAAGACACGACGTTCCTTAAGCTACGAAATTAAATATAAGATCATACAAGAGTTGGAGAAAGGAACAAGACAGGTTGATCTTGCGCGCCAGCATGGTGTTAACGAGTCTACGATCTGGACAATTAAGAAGGATGCAGCCAAGATAAAGGAGCACATGAACATCACAAAGTCTACAGGTGCTTCTATGATCAAGTATTGCCATAACCAGGTGCTTCTCAAGACAGAAAAATTACTTGTGAGCTACTTGGTGCGTCAGGCGCGACGGAACATGGCGGTGGACACGCGCTCAGTTAAGGAGTACGCACGTGAACTGTATGCTGCAGTGTCACGAAAGATGGGAATTACAGAGCCCAAACCCTTTAATGCTTCCTCTGGGTGGTTACAGAGGTTTAAGAAGAGAAACAAGATCACCAATATCAACATTGGTGGTAAAGAAGCTAGTGCTGACCGTGTTGCGGCTAGGGAATTTCCTCCGTTTTTACGTGAGATTATGGAGGAAGGACAGTACACCGACGACCAGGTGTTTAACATGGACGAATCTGGTCTTTTTTGGAAAAAGCTACCTTCCAAGACCTTTGTTGTGAAGAGTGCCAGCAAGTGTCGGGGCCGGAAGTTACAGAAGGAGCGCATCACCGTCTTGTTTACCACCAATGCCTCCGGTACCTGTAAGCTCAAGTTATTGGTGATCCACACAGCACGCAAGCCGCACGCCTACAAGAGCATGGACATGACCAAGCTAAATGTCCACTGGCTGACCGCACGTAAGGCGTGGATGTTCTCTACACTGTCCCTCTCCTGGTTTGATGACTGTTTCGTTCCCGATGTGAAGAAATTCTGTGAGCAACATAATGTGCCATTCAAGATTTTGTTGCTGCTGGACAACGCACCAGGACACTCACCCCTACTGTTAGATCGTCACCCCAATGTAAAAGTGGTCTTCCTTCCTCCCAACACTACATCTATATTACAGCCCATGGACCAAGAATTGATCTGTAATGTAAAAGCTGCATTCTCTGCTAAAAAATTCAACCTCCTGAACGACTACACCAACACCAAGGAAGAGTTGCGTAACCTGAGTGACACCAACACCGATAGCAAGAGCGAAGACGACGAGAATCAACAGTTGGCAGAGCAAGAAGTACTTTTAAAACAATTCTGGAGAACATTCAACGTCAAGAAAGCTGTGGACTTCTTGGTGGAGGCATGGGATCAGCTGTCTGTAGCAACTGTTCGTCACGCATGGAGACATGTGTTGCAAGGCATTCCAGGTGTTAGGCAGAGTAAATCTGTGACTGGTGAGGTTCAGACTGTTGCAGTAGCAGTGGACCTTGCCAGAGAAGCTGCGCAGAGTGTTACAGTTGCAGGCTTCTCCGAGACCACCAACGACGACATCCTGGAGGTGATAAGGGATCCTGATGTGACTACCGACGAGATGGTAGATGATGATGACGTCAGTGAAGAGGCAGGTGGTGCGTCATCCCAAGAAGAACGCCGCTTATCCCATAGTAATGTTAGGGGTGCAATCGAGTGTATTGAGAAAGTCAAGCTCCTCCTTTCCGACGACCATGACGCAAACAGGTATGAAATCTTCACT
>NW_024745707.1:0-12239 GCF_018991925.1 Homarus americanus
TTAATCAGGGGACTTTGTTATACTCGATCAGGGGGCTTTATTGTAGTCGATAAGGGGACTTTGTTATACTCGATCAGGGGACTTGTTTATACTCGATCATGGGCTTTGCTATACTCGATCAGAGGGCTTTGTTATACTCAATCAGGGGACTTTGTTATTCTCGCTAAGGGTACTTTTTTATACTCCATCAGGGGACTTTGTTATACCCGATCAGGTGACTGTGTTGAACTCGATCAGCGGACTTTGTTATACTCGATTCGGGGCCTTTGTTATACTCGATCATGGGACTTTGTTACACTCGACCAGAGGGCTTTTTTATACTCGATGAGGGGGCTTTGTTATACTCGATCAGGGGACTTTGTTATACTCGACCAGTGGACTTTGTTATACTCGATCAGGGGTCTTTGTTATACTCGATTATGGGCCTTTGTTATACTCGATCAGGGGGCTTTGTTATACTCGATCAGAGGGCCTTATTATACTCGATCAGGGGACTTTGTTATACTCGACCAGGGGCTTTGTTATACTCGAACAGGGGTCTTTCTTATACTCGATCAGGGAACTTTGTTATACTCGATCAGGGGACTTTGTTATACTCGATCTGGGGAATTTCTTTTACTCGATCAGTGCCTTTGTTATACTCAATCAGGGGACATTGTTATACTCGATCAGGGGGCTTTATTATACTCGATAAGGGGACTTTGTTATACTCGATCAGGGGACTTTTTTATACTCGATCATGGGCTTTGCTATACTCGATCAGAGGGCTTTGTTATACTCAATCAGGGGACTTTGTTATTCTCGTAAGGGTACTTTTTTATACTCGATCAGGGGACTTTGTTATACCCGATCACGTGACTTTGTTGAACTCGATCAGCCGACTTTGTTATACTCGATCAAGGGACTTTGTTATACTCAATCAGGGGACCTTGTTATTTTTTGGACAGGGGCCTTTGTTATACTCGATTCGGGGACTTTGTTATACTCGATCATGGGACTTTGTTATACTCGACCAGAGGGGTTTTTTATACTCGATGAGGGGGCTTTCTTATACTCGATCAGGGGACTTTGTTATACTCGACGAGGGGACTTTGTTATACTCAATTAGAAACTTTGTTATATTCGAACAGGGGACTTTGTTATACTCGATCAAGGGTGTTTGTTTTACGCGATCAGGGGACTTTGTTATACTCGATCAGGGGACTTTGTTATACTTGATCAGGGGATTTTGTTATACTCGATCAGGGGACTTTGTTATACTCGACCAGGTGCCTTTGTTATACTCAATCAGGGGCCTTTGTTATACTCGATAAAGGGACTTTGTTATACTCGACCAGGGGACTTTGTTATACTCGTTCATGGGACGTTGTTATACTTGAACAGGGGTCGTTGTTATACTCGACCAGGGGCCTTTGTTATACTCGATCAGGGGCCTTTGTAATACTCGATAATGGGACTTTGTTTTATTCGACCAGGGGACTTTCTTATACTCGACCAGGGGGCTTTTTTTATACTCGATCAAGGGGCTTTGTTATACTCGATCAGAGGGCTTTGTTATACTCGATCAGGGGACTTTGTTATACTCGACCAGGGGACTTTGTTATACTCGATCAGGTGACTTTGTTCTAGTCGATCAGGTGGCTTTGTTATACTCGATCAGGGAACTTTGTTATACTCGATCAGGGGAATTTGTTAGACTCGATCAGGGGAATTTGATATTCTCGACCAGGGGACTTTGTTATACTCGATCAGGGGACTTTGTTATACTCGATCAGGCGACTTTGTTATACTCGATCAGGGGGCTTTGTTATACTCAATCAGGGGACTTTGTATATACTCGACTAGGGTCTTTGTTATACTCGATTAGGGAACTTTGTTATACTCGATCAAGGGACTTTGTTATTCTCGATCAGGGGAATGTGTTATACTCGATCAGTGCCTTTGTTATACTCAATCAGGGGACTTTGTTATACTCGATCAGGGGGCTTTATTGTAGTCGATAAGGGGACTTTGTTATACTCGATCAGGGGACTTGTTTATACTCGATCATGGGCTTTGCAATACTCGATCAGAGGGCTTTGTTATACTCATTCAGGGGACTTTGTTATTCTCGCTTAGGGTACTTTTTTATACTCCATCAGGGGACTTTGTTATACCCGATCAGGTGACTGTGTTGAACTCGATCAGCGGACTTTGTTATACTCGATTAGGGGACTTTGTTATACTCAATCAGGGGACCTTGTTATTTTTTGGACAGGGGCCTTTGTTATACTCGATTCGGGGCCTTTGTTATACTCGATCATGGGACTTTGTTATACTCGACCAGAGGGCTTTTTTATACTCGATGAGGGGGCTTTGTTATACTCGATCAGGGGACTTTGTTATACTCGACCAGTGGACTTTGTTATACTCGATCAGGGGTCTTTGTTATGCTCGATCAGGGGACTTTGTTATACTCAATTAGGGGCCTTTGTTATACTCGATCAGCGGGCTTTGTTATACTCGATCAGAGGGCCTTATTATACTCGATCAGGGGACTTTGTTATACTCGACCAGGGGACTTTGTTATACTCGAACAGGGGTCTTTCTTATACTCGATCAGGGAACTTTGTTATACTCGATCAGGGGACTTTCTTATACTCGATCTGGGGAATTTGTTATACTCGATCAGTGCCTTTGTTATACTCAATCAGGGGACATTGTTATACTCAATCAGGTGGCTTTATTATACTCGATAAGGGGACTTTGTTATACTCGATCAGGGGACTTTTTTATACTCGATCATGGGCTTTGCTATACTCGATCAGAGGGCTTTGTTATACTCAATCAGGGGACTTTGTTATTCTCGCTAAGGGTACTTTTTTATACTCGATCAGGGGACTTTGTTATACCCGATCACGTGACTTTGTTGAACTCGATCAGCGGACTTTGTTATACTCAATCAGGGGACCTTGTTATTTTTGGGACAGGGGCCTTTGTTATACTCGATTCGGGGACTTTGTTATACTCGATCATGGGACTTTGTTATACTCGACCAGAGGGGTTTTTTATACTCGATGAGGGGGCTTTCTTATACTCGATCAGGTTACTTTGTTATACTCGACGAGGGGGCTTTGTTATACTCAATTAGAAACTTTGTTATACTCGAACAGGGGACTTTGTTATTCTCGATCAGGGGATTTTGTTATACTCAATCAGGGGACTTTGTTATACTTGAACAGGGGTCGTTGTTATACTCGACCAGGGGACTTTGTTATACACGATCAGAGGGCTTTGTTATACTCGATCAGGGGACTTTGTTATACTCGACCAGGGGAATTTGTTATACTCGATCAGGTGACTTTGTTCTAGTCGATCAGGGGGCTTTGTTATATTCGATCAGGGAACTTTGTTATACTCGATAAGGGGAATTTGTTAGACTCGATCAGGGGAATTTGTTATTCTCGACCAGGGGACTTTGTTATACTCGATGAGGGGACTTTGTTAAACTCGTTCATGGGACGTTGTTATACTCGAGCAGGGGTCGTTGTTATACTCGACAGGGGCCTTTGTCATACTCGATCAGGGGCCTTTGTTATACTCGATAATGGGACTTTGTTATACTCGACCAGGGAACTTTCTTATACTCGACCAGGGGGCTTTTTTATACTCGATCAAGTGGCTTTGTTATACTCGATCAGGTGACTTTGTTGTAGTCGATCAGGGGAATCTGTTATACTCGACCAGGGGACTTTGTTATACTCGATTAGGGGAATTTGTTATACTCGATTATGGGCTTTTTTATACTCAATAAGGGGGCTTTGTTATACTCGATCAGAGGGCTTTGTTATACTCCCTGAGAGGCCTTTGTTATACTGGATCAGGGGACTTTGTTATACTCGATCAGGGCACTTTGTTATACTCGATCAGGGGACTTTGTTAAACTCATTCATGAGACGTTGTTATACTCGAACAGGGGACGTTGTTATACTCGACCAGGGGCCTTTGTTATACTCGATCAGGGGCCTTTGTTATATTCGATCATGGGACTTTGTTATACTCGACCAGGGGACATTGTTATACTCGACCAGGAGGCTTTTTTATACTCGATCAGGGAGTTTTGTTAAAGTCGATGTGGGGAATTTGTTATTTTTTGGACAATAGCCGTTGTTATACTCGATTTGGGGACTTTGTTATACTCGATCAGGGGACTTTGTTATACTCGACCAGGGGACTTTGTTATACTCGACCAGGGGGCTTTTTTTATACTCGATCAAGGGGCTTTGTTATACTCGATCAGAGGGCTATGTTATACTCGATCAGGGGACTTTGTTATACTCGACCAGGGGACTTTGTTTTATTCGATCAGGTGACTTTGTTATACTCGACCAGGGGCCTTTGTTATACTCGATCAGGGGCCTTTGTTATACTCGATAATGGGACTTTGTATATACTCGACTAGGGACTTTGTTATATTCAATCAGGGGCCTTTCTTATACTCGATCAGGGGTGCTTTGATATGCTCGATGAGGGGACTTTGTTATTCTCGATCATGGGAATTTGTTATAATCGATCAGAGGGCTTTGTTATACTCGATGACAGGGCTTTGTTATGCTCCATGAGAGGACTTTGTTATTCTCGATCAGGGGATTTTGCTATACTCGATTAGGGGCCTTTATTATACTCGATCACGGTCCTTTGTTATATTCCATTAGTGGCCTTTATTTTACTGCATCAGGGAACTTTGTTATACTCGATCAGGGCACTTTGTTATACTCGATCAGGGGACTTTTTTATACAGTACTCGATCAGGGGTGTTTGTTTTACTCGATCAGAAGGCTTTGTTATACTCGTTCATGGGACTTTGTTATACTCGATCAGGGGACGTTGTTATACTCGATGAGGGGCCTCTGTTATACTCCATTAGGGGCCTTTGTTACACTGGATCAGGGGACTTTGTTATACTCGGTCAGGGCACTTTGTTATACTCGATCAGGGGACTTTGTTATACTCGACCAGGGACCTTTGTTATACTCGATCAGGGGCCTTTGTTACACTCGATAATGGGACTTTGTTATACTCGACCAGGGAACTTTGTTATGTTCGACCAGGGGGCTTTTTTTATCCTCATTCACGGAGATTTGTTATACTCGATCAGAGGGCTCTGTAATGCTCGATCAGGGGGCTTTGCTATACTCGATCAGGGAACTTTGTTATACTCGATCACAGGGCTTTGTTCTACTCGATCAGAGGCCTTTGTTATACTCGATCAGGGGACTTTGTTATACTCGACCAGGGGACTTTTTTATACTCGATCAGGGGGCTTTGATATACTCGATGAGAGGGCTCTGTAATGCTCGATCAGGGGGCTTTGTTATACTCGATCAAGGGAACTTTGTTATACTCGATCACAGGGCTTTGTATTACTCGATCAGAGGCCTTTGTTATACTCGATCAGCGGGCTTTGTTGTACTCGATCAGGGAACTTTGTTATATTCGATCTGGGGAATTTGTTATACTCGATCAGGGGAATTTGTTATTCTCGACCAGGGGACTTTGTTATACTCGATGAGGGGACTTTGTTATACACGAACAGGGGGCTTTGTTATACTCGATCAGGGAACTTTGTTATACTCGATCAGAGGACTTTGTTACACTCGATCAGAAGACTTTGTTATACTCGACCTGGGGCTTTTGTTGTACTCAATCAGCAGACTTTGTTACACTCGATCAGGGGACCTTGTTATTTTCGACCAGGGGCCTTTGTCTTACTCGATCAGGGGACTTTGTTATACTCGATCAGGGGACTTGGTTATACTCGATCAGGGGACTTGGTTATACTCGATCAGGGGGCTTTGTTATACTCAATCAGGGGACTTTGTATATACTCGACTAGGGACTTTGTTATATTCAATTAGGGGCCTTTCTTATTCTCGATCGTGGACTTTGTTATGCTCGATGAGGGGACTTTGTTTTTCTCGATCAGGAGACTTTGTTATACTCGATCAGGGGACTTTGTTATACTCGATCAGGGGACTTTGTTATACTCGATCAGGCGACTTTGTTATACTCGATCAGGGGGCTTTGTTGTACTCAATCAGGGGACTTTGTATATACTCGACTAGGGACTTTGTTATATTCAATCAGGGCCCTTTCTTATACTCGAACAGGGGACTTTGTTATACTCGATCAGGGGACTTAGTTATACTCGATCAGGGGACTTTGTTATACTCGATCAGGCGGGTTTCTTATACTCGATCAGGGGACTTTGTTATACTCGATCAGGGGTGTTTGTTTTACTCGATCAGGGGACTTTGTTATACTCGACCAGGGGCCTTTATTATACTCGATTAGGTGCCTTTGTTATACTCGATAATGGGACTTTCTTATACTCGACCAGGGGACTTTGTTAAACTCGACCAGGGGGCTTTTTTTATACTCGATCAGGGGACTTTGTTATACTCGACCAGGGGACTTTGTTATACTCGATCAGGGGTCTTTGTTATACTCGAACAGGGAACTTTGTTGTACTCGATCAGGGGACTTTGTTATACTCGATCAGGTGACTTTGTTATACTTCACCAGGGGCCTTTGTTATACTCAAACAGGGGCCTTTGTTGTACTCGATCAAAGATCTTTGTTATACTCTATTAGGGGAATTTGTTGTACTCGATCAGGGGAATTTGTTATACTCGACCAGGGGACTTTGTATTGCTCGATCAGGGGACATTGTTATACTCGATTAGGGGTCTTTGTTATAATCGATCAGGGAACTTTGTTATACTCGATTAGGGGCCTTTGTTATACTCGATCAGGGGCCTATGTTATACTCGATAATAGGACTTTGTTATACTCGATCAGGAGGCTTTGTTATACTCGATCAGAGGGCCTTATCATACTCGATCAGGGGACTTTGTTATACTCGACCAGGGGACTTTGTTATACTCGATCAGGGGTCTTTGTTATGCTCGTTCACGGGACTTTGTTATACTCGATTAGGGGCCTTTGTTATACTCGATGAGGGGGCTTTGTTATACTCGATCAGAGGGCCTTATTTTACTCGATCAGGGGACTTTGTTATACTCGACCAGGGGACCTTGTTATACTCGATCAGGGGTCTTTGTTATACTCGATTAGGGAACTTTGTTATACTCGATCAAGGGACTTTGATATACTCGATTAAGGGAATGTGTTATACTCGATCAGTGCCTTTGTTATACTCAATCAGGGGACTTTGTTATACTCGATCAGGGGGCTTTATTGTACTCGATAAGGGGACTTTGTTATACTCGATCAGGCGACTTGTTTATACTCGATCATGGGCTTTGCTATACTCGATCAGAGGGCTTTGTTATACTCAATCAGGGGACTTTGTTATTCTCGCTAAGGGTACTTTTTATACTCCATCAGGGGACTTTGTTATACCCGATCAGGTGACTTTGTTGAACTCGATCAGCGGACTTTGTTTTACTCGATTAGGGGACTTTGTTATACTCAATCAGGGGACCTTGTTATTTTTTGGACAGGGACCTTTGTTATACTCGATTCGGGGCCTTTGTTATACTCGATTATGGGACTTTGTTATACTCGACCAGAGGGCTTTTTTATACTCGAGGAGGGGGCTTTGTTATACTCGATCAGGGGACTTTGTTATACTCGACCAGTGGACTTTGTTATACTCGATCAGGGGTCTTTGTTATGCTCGATCAGGGGACTATGTTATACTCGATTAGGGGCCTTTGTTATACTCGATCAGGGGGCTTTGTTATACTCGATCAGAGGGCCTTATTATACTCGATCAGGGGACTTTGTTATACTCGACTAGGGGACTTTCTTATACTCGAACAGGGGTCTTTCTTATACTCGATCAGGGAACTTTGTTATACTCGATCAGGGGACTTTGTTATAGTCGATCTGTGGAATTTGTTATACTCGATCAGTGCCTTTGTTATACTCAATCAGGGGACATTGTTATACTCGATCAGGGGGCTTTATTATACTCGATAAGGGGACTTTGTTATACTCGATCAGGGGACTTATTTATACTCGATCATGGGCTTTGCTATACTCGATCAGAGGGCTTTGTTATACTCGATCAGGTGACTTTGTTATACTTGACCAGGGGCCTTTGTTATACTCAAACAGGGGCCTTTGTTGTACTCGATCAAAGATCTTTGTTATACTCTATTAGGGGAATTTGTTGTACTCGATCAGGGGAATTTGTTATACTCGACCAGGGGACTTTGTTATGCTCGATCAGGGGACTTTGTTATACTCGATTAGGGGCCTTTGTTATAATCGATCAGGGAACTTTGTTATACTCGATTAGGGGCCTTTGTTATACTCGATCAGGGGCCTATGTTATACTCGATAATAGGACTTTGTTATACTCGATCAGGAGGCTTTGTTATACTCGATCAGAGGGCCTTATCATACTCGATCAGGGGACTTTGTTATACTCGACCAGGGGACTTTGTTATACTCGATCAGGGGTCTTTGTTATGCTCGTTCACGGGACTTTGTTATACTCGATTAGGGGCCTTTGTTATACTCGATGAGGGGGCTTTGTTATACTCGATCAGAGGGCCTTATTTTACTCGATCAGGGGACTTTGTTATACTCGACCAGGGGACCTTGTTATACTCGATCAGGGGTCTTTGTTATACTCGATTAGGGAACTTTGTTATACTCGATCAAGGGACTTTGTTATACTCGATCAAGGGAATGTGTTATACTCGATCAGTGCCTTTGTTATACTCAATCAGGGGACTTTGTTATACTCGATCAGGGGGCTTTATTGTACTCGATAAGGGGACTTTGTTATACTCGATCAGGGGACTTGTTTATACTCGATCATGGGCTTTGCTATACTCGATCAGAGGGCTTTGTTATACTCAATCAGGGGACTTTGTTATTCTCGCTAAGGGTACTTTTTTATACTCCATCAGGGGACTTTGTTATACCCGATCAGGTGACTGTGTTGAACTCGATCAGCGGACTTTGTTATACACGATTAGGGGACTTTGTTATACTCAATAAGTGGACATTGTTATTTTTTGGACAGGGGCCTTTGTTATACTCGATTCGGGGCCTTTGTTATACTCGATCATGGGACTTTGTTATACTCGACCAGAGGGCTTTTTTATACTCGATGAGGGGGCTTTGTTATACTCGATCAGGGGACTTTGTTATACTCGACCAGTGGACTTTGTTATACTCGATCAGGGGTCTTTGTTATGCTCGATCAGGGGACTTTGTTATACTCGATTACGGGCCTTTGTTATACTCGATCAGGGGGCTTTGTTATACTCGATCAGAGGGCCTTATTATACTCGATCAGGGGACTTTGTTATACTCGACCAGGGGACTTTGTTATACTCGAACAGGGGTCTTTCTTATACTCGATGAGGGAACTTTGTTATACTCGATCAGGGGACTTTGTTATAGTCGATCTGGGGAATTTGTTATACTCGATCAGTGCCTTTGTTATACTCAATCAGGGGACATTGTTATACTCGATCAGGGGGCTTTATTATACTAGATAAAAGGACTTTGTTATACTCGATCAAGGGACTTATTTATACTCGATCATGGGCTTTGCTATACTCGATCAGAGGGCTTTGTTATACTCAATCAGGGGACTTTGTTATTCTCGCTAAGGGTACTTTTTTATACTCGATCAGGGGACTTTGTTATACCCGATCAGGTGACTTTGTTGAACTCGATCAGCGGACTTTGTTATACTCGATCAGGGGACTTTGTTATACTCAATCAGGGGACCTTGTTATTTTTTGGACAGGGGCCATTGTTATACTCGATTCGGGGACTTTGTTATACTCGATCATGGGACTTTGTTATACTCGATCAGAGGGGTTTTTTATACTCGATGAGGGGGCTTTCTTATACTCGATCAGGGGACTTTGTTAGGCTCGAACAGGGGACTTTGTTATACTCGACGAGGGGGCTTTGTTATACTCAATTAGAAACTTTGTTATACTCGAACAGGGGACTTTGTTATACTCGATCAGGGGACTTTGTCATACTCGATCAGGGGACTTTGTTATACTCGATCAAGGGTGTTTGTTTTATGCGATCAGGGGACTTTGTTATACTCGATCCGGGGACTTTGTTATACTCGATCAGGGGATTTTGTTATACTCGATCAGGGGACATTGTTATACTCGACCAGGGGCCTTTGTTATACTCGATCAGGTGCCTTTGTTATACTCGATAAAGGGACTTTGTTATACTCGACCAGGGGACTTTGTTATACTCGACCAGGGGGCTTTTTTACACGCGATCAGGGGGCTTTCTTATACTCGATCAGGGGGCTTTGTTATACTCGACGAGGGGACTTTGTTTTACTCGACGAGGGTGCTTTGTTATACTCAATTTGGGGACTTTGTTATACTTGATCAAGGGCCTTTTTATATACGATAAGGGGACTTTGTTATACTCGACCAGGGGACTTTGTGATACTCGACGACGGGGCTTTGTTATACTCAATTAGAAACTTTGTTATACTCGACCAGGGAACTTTGTTATGTTCGACCAGGGTTTTTTTTTTATCCTCATTCACGGAGATTTGTTATACTCGATCAGAGGGCTCTGTAATGCTCGATCAGGGGGCTTTGCTATACTCGATCAGGGAACTTTGTTATACTCGATCACAGGGCTTTGTTCTACTCGATCAGAGGCCTTTGTTATACTCGATCAGGGGACTTTGTTATACTCGACCAGGGGACTTTTTTATACTCGATCAGGGGGCTTTGATATACTCGATCAGAGGGCTCTGTAATGCTCGATCAGGGAACTTTGTTATACTCGATCACAGGGCTTTGTATTACTCGATCAGAGGCCTTTGTTATACTCGATCAGCGGGCTTTGCTGTACTCGATCAGGGAACTTTGTTATACTCGATCTGGGGAATTTGTTATACTCGATGAGGGGACTTTGTTATACTCGAACAGGGGGCTTTGTGATACTCGATCAAAGAACTTTGTTATACTCGATGAGAGGACTTTGTTACACTCGATCAGAAGACTTTGTTATACTCGACCTGGGGCTTTTGTTGTACTCAATCAGCAGACTTTGTTATACTCGATCAGGGGACTTTGTTATTTTCGACCAGGGGCCTTTGTCTTACTCGATCAGGGGACTTTGTTATACTCGATCAGGGGACTTGGTTATACTCGATCAGGGGACTTTGTTATACTCGATCAGGGGGCTTTGTTATACTCAATCAGGGGACTTTGTATATACTCGACTAGGGACTTTGTTATATTCAATTAGGGGCCTTTCTTATACTCGATCGTGGACTTTGTTATGCTCGATGAGGGGACTTTGTTATTCTCGATCAGGAGACTTTGTTATACTCGATCAGGGGACTTTGTTATATACTCGATCGGGGGACTTTGTTATACTCGATCAGGCGTTTTTATTATACTCGATCAGAAACTGTTTTTACTCAATCGAGACTGTATATATATGACTAGGGACTTTGTTGCATATTCAATCATTCCTTTCTTATACTCGTAAGGGGCTTTGTTATGCTCGATGGGGACTTTGTGTTATTCTCGATCAGAGATCTTTGTTATCTCGATCAGGGGACTTTGTTATACTCGATCAGGGGACTTAGTTATACTCGATCAGGGAACTTTGTTATACTCGATCAGGCGGGTTTCTTATACTCGATCAGGGGACTTTGTTATACTCGATCAGGGGTGTTTGTTTTACTCGATCAGGGGACTTTGTTATACTCGATCAAAGGCCTTTATTGTACTCGATTAGGTGCCTTTGTTATACTCGATAATGGGACTTTCTTATACTCGACCAGGGGAATTTGTTAAACTCGACCAGGGGGCTTTTTTTATACTCGATCAGGGGACTTTGTTATACTCGACCAGGGAACTTTGTTATACTCGATCAGGGGTCTTTGTTATACTCGATCAGGGAACTTTGTTATTCTCGATCAGGGGACTTTGTTATACTCGATCAGGTGACTTTGTTATACTTGACCAGGGGCTTTTGTTATACTCAAACAGGGGCCTTTGTTGTACGCGACTAGGGACTTTGTTATATCCAATCAGGGCCCTTTCTTATACTCGACAAGGGGCTTTGTTATGCTCGATGAGGGGACTTTGTTATTCTCGATCAGAGATCTTTGTTATACTCGATCAGGGGACTTTGTTATACTCGATCAGGGGACTTAGTTATACTCGATCAGGGGACTTTGTTATAGTCGATCAGGCGGGTTTCTT
>NW_024745708.1:0-7641 GCF_018991925.1 Homarus americanus
ATACACCACTTAATAGGGACAAATGCACTGCACTTGTATCAATAAAGGTGAATCGAGTGTCCAGGTGACTTAATTAGTACAGGTGAGAGGACTCGGTATTTGGCCCCGACTTTTTTTCCAGACTTTTTTCCCAGACTTTTTTTCCAGACCTTTTTTCCCAGACTTACTCCCAGATTTTGTTTTCAGACAGTTTTTCCAGACGTTTTTCCTAGACTTTTTTCCCAGACTTTGTTTCAGGCTTTTCCCAGACTTGTTTCCAGATATTTTTCCCAGACTTTTTTTCCAGACCTTTTTCCCAGACACTCCCAGATTTTGTTTTCAGACATTTTTTCCAGACTTTTTTCCCAGACTTTTTCCCCAGACTTTGTTTCAGGCTTTTCCCAGACTTGTTTCCAGACATTTTTCCCAGACTTTTTTCCCAGACTTTTTTTCCAGACCTTTTTCCCCAGACTTGTTCCCAGATTTTGTTTTCAGACATTTTTTCCAGACTTTTTTCCAGACATTTTTTCTGGAGGTATTTTTGGGGGTTTTGAGAGAGAGAGAGAGAGAGAGACAGACAGACAGACAGACAGAGAGACAGACAGACAGACAGACAGAGAGAGAGAAGCAGCAATTTCGTATTCTGTCAGTAAATGAGTCTTGGTTCTCACACCTGTGTACTCTCTCTCTCTTTTCAGCTTCCTTTTTTCTCTGTAATGTTAGGTCAGGTCATACAGTCTGGGTCAGGTCAGGTCATACAACCACACATTCAAGTCATGGGTCGCCACAACCAGGTCAGGTCAGGTCCTTACAGCCACAAGGTCAGGTCAGGTCCATACAGCCACAAGGTCAGGTCAGGTCCTTCAGCCACAAGGTCCAGATCAGATCATACAGCCACAAGGTCAGGGTCAGGTCATGCAACCTATAAGGTCAGGTCAGGTCATACAACCACAAGGTCAGGTCAGGTCCTTACCTAGCCACAGAGTTGAATGGAATAGCAGCCACAAGGTGGGGTTGGTCATACCAGCACAAGGTCAGGTCAAGGTCCTTACCAGCCACAAGGTCAGGTCCAGGTGTACAACCACAAGGTGGGTCAGGTCAGGTCATACAGCCAAGGGTCAGGTCAGGTCATACAGCCAAGGGTCAGGTCAGGTCATACAGCCACAAGGTCAGGTCAGGTCAGGTCAGGTCAGGTCTTTTATGTTAGTAAATAAAAAAAAATATATATATATATACAGAGAGAGAGAGAGAGAGAGTAGGCTGCTGTTAATTGCTGTATTGTATTGAGAATGTGAGACATACATACATACATACATACATACATGCACACGTACCTACATACATACATACATACATACATACATACATACATACATGCACACGTACCTACATACATACATACATACATACATACATACATACATGCACACATACCTACATACACACATACATACATACTGTACATACATACATGCACACGTACCTCCATACATACATACATACATACATACACACACACACATACATACATACATACATACATACATACATACATACATACATGCACACGTACCTACATACATACATACATACATACATACATACATGCACACGTACCTACATACATACATACATACATACATACATACATACATACATACATACATACATGCACACATACACACATACATACATACATACATACACACGTACCTACATACATACATACCTACATACATACATACATACATACATACATACATACATACACACGTACCTACATACATACATACATACATACATACATACATATATACATATATACATACATGCACACATACCTACATACACACATACATACATACATACATACATACATACACACGTACCTACATACATACATACATACATACATACATACATACATACACACGTACCTACATACATACATACATACATACACAGATCCATACACACATACCTACATACATACATACATACATACACAGATCCATACACACATACATACATACATACATACATACAACCTGACACACTGTTAGAAATATTTTATGATATTTCTGTATTTGTCTTATAAATACTATTATTAATTCATTGGTGTGTTGCTGTTGTTGTTATTGTTGTTGTTATTGTTGTTGTTATTGTTGTTGTTATTGTTGTTGTTATTGTTGTTGTTGTTGTTGTTGTTGTTGTTGTTATTGTTGTTGTTGTTGTTGTTTTTATTGTTGTTTTCTCTGTCTGTCTGTTTGTGTGTGTGTATTCATACCTGACCTAATCTGACCTAACCCAACATGACCTGACCTAACCTAACCTGACCTAAGCTGACCTGACCTGACCTAACCTAAGCTGACTAACCTAACATGACCTGACCTAACCTAACCTGACCTGACCTAACCTAACCTGACTAACCTAACATGACCTGATGTAACCTAACCTGACCTAACCTGACATGACCTGACCTAACCTAACCTGACCTAAGCTGACCTGACCTTACCTAACCTAACCTGACCTGACCTGATCTGACCCAGCCAAACTTGACCTGACTTAACCTTAACCTAGGCTAACATAACCTGACCTAACCTAACCTGACCTGACCTAACCTGACTTGACCTTGACCTGTGTAGAAGATAATCACCCCTCACCCCCCAATCCTGAACTACTGCAAGACATAATTAACCCTGAGAGTAATTTAATTAACGACCCACTAATGAGGTGAAAGACTAATCACTATAACCTAATTAGTGAGTGAGGGAAGTAATTAGCGTGGTATATAACGAGCCAATCACCTTGTTTCATGCCATGCTTGTTACTGGGAGGCGGGGTGTGGGGGGGTTGTTTGGTCTCAACTAGGTTCTCAGAGATCCAATCATCTTCCTCGTTGGGGTAATTATCGATCTATTATCTATCTATTTATCTATCTATCTATCTATCAATCTTTGTTTCTACCACACACACACACACACACACACACACACACACACACACACACACACACACACACACACACACACACACACACACACACACACACACTTTCCCCCCCAAAAAAAATTATTATGTACATTGGATCATTTTACCGAGTCAACAAAAGGTCTGCTTCGCCTGTCTGTCTGTCTGTCTGTCTGTCTCTGTCAACACAAGGTCTGGTGCGTCTGTCTGTCTGTCTGTCTGTCAACACAAGTTCTGGCCCACATCTCCACTACACTGTCAATGTTGGCTCACGTTAGCTACCTGATCACGTATTGAGTCTCTCTCTCTCTCTCTCTCTCTCTCTCTCTCTCTCTCTCTGTGAGTATGTATCTATGAATCTGTCTGTCTGTTTATATGTATGTCTGTCTATTTCTATCACTCTCTCTGTCAATATACATATCTGTCTACTTCTCTCTCTCTGTTTGTCTGTCTGTCTGTCTGTCTGTCTGTCTGTCTCTCTCTGTCTCTCTCAGATTTGTGGCTATTCGTCACTATTTCGTCACATATCGTCACGTTTCGTCACTTATTGTCAGTATCTCGTCACTTTTCGTCACCTATCGTCACTGTTTCGTCACATATCGTCACGTTTCGTCACTTATTGTCAGTATCTCGTCACTTTTCGTCACCTATCGTCACTGTTTCGTCACATATCGTCACGTTTCGTCACTTTTCGTTATTTCGTCACTTATCGTCATTATTTCGTCAGTTATCGTAACTAATAGTGTAGTAACAACTTCAGGATAATTTTGATCATCACTACATATAACACCATCCATCATCACTACATAAAACACCATCCATCATCACTACATAACACCATCCATCATCACTACATATAACACCATCCATCATCAGTACATATAACACCATCCATCATCACTACATATAACATCATCCATCATCAGTACATATAACACCATCCATAATCACTACATATAACACCATCCATCATCACTACATATAACACCATCCATCACCACTACATATAACACCATCCATCATCACTACATATAACACCATCCATCATCACTACATATAACACCAATCATCATCACTACATATAACACCATCCATCATCACTACATATAACACCATCCATCATCACTACATATAACACCATCCATCATCACTACATACACCAATCATCATTACTACATATAACACCATCCATCATCACTACATATAACACCATCCATCATCACTACATATAACACCATCCATCATCACTACATATAACACCAATCATCATCACTACATATAACACCATCCATCATCACTACATATAACACCACCCATCATCACTACATATAACACCATCCATCATCACTACATATAACACCATCCATCATCACTACATATAACACCAATCATCATCACTACATATAACACCAATCATCATCACTACATATAACACCATCCATCATCACTACATATAACACCATCCATCATCACTACATATAACACCAATCATCATCACTACATATAACACCATCCATCATCACTACATATAACACCAATCATCATCACTACATATAACACCAATCATCATTACTACATATAACACCATCCATCATCACTACATATAACACCAATCATCATCACTACATATAACACCAATCATCATCACTACATATAACACCATCCATCATCACTACATATAACACCATCCATCATCACTACATATATCACCAATCATCATCACTACATATAACACCATCCATCATCACTACATATAACACCATCCATCATCACTACATATAACACCATCCATCATCACTACATATAACACCAATCATCATCACTACATATAACACCATCCATCATCACTACATATAACACCAGTCATCATCGCTACATATAACACCATCCATCATCACTACATATAACACCAATCATCATCACTACATATAACACCAATCATCCTCACTACATATAACACCATCCACCATCACTACATATAACACCATCCATCATCACTACATATAACTCCAATCATCATCACTACATATAACACCATCCACCATCACTACATATAACACCATCCATCATCACTACATATAACACCATCCATCATGCTGCATATAACACCATCCCATCATCACTACATATAACTTCATCCATCATCACTACATATACTTTTAATCATCATCACTACGCCTGTACCATCCATCATCACTACATATAACACCAATCAGCAGCCACTACAGCGCACCAATCATCCATCACCATATATGCTTTAAATCGCCATCACTACGCCTGGCACCGTCCATTCCATCTGCTACGCCTTAACGCAATCATCATCACTTTCACATATAACACCATCCATCATCACTACATACACCAAAGTCATCTATTCGCCGCATATAACGCAATCATCATCTTTCATATAAACACCATCCATCATCACTACATATAACACCAATCATCATCACTACATATAACACCAATCGTCATCACTACATATAACACCAATCATCATTACTACATATAACACCATCCATCATCACTACATATAACACCAATCATCATCACTACATATAACACCAATCATCATCACTACATATAACACCACCCATCATCACTACATATAACACCAACCATCATCACTACATATAACACCAATCATCATCACTACATATAACACCATCCATCATCACTACATATAACACCAATCATCATCACTACATATAACACCATCCATCATCACTACATATAACACCATCCACCATCACTACATATAACACCATCCACCATCACTACATATAACACCAATCATCATCACTTCATACACCATCCATCATCACTACATATAACACCATCCATCATCACCACAGACATACTTCTTTGTTTTATATAAATTAGATGGGTCAAATTTACTTCTCTGACTCCCATAAGTATTTAGATTTTTAGACTCAAGATGAGTTATTAAATGCTGTTAAAAAAGGAAAATCTACAGCACCAGGTGAAGACTGTGTGACTTAGGAAATTTGGAACTGCTTAGTTAGTATGGAAAATAGTCCATTATTAGATTTATTCAACATGAGCTATACAGAGGGTAGATTACCAACAGAATGGAAGAAAGTGATAGTTATCCCTGTCCCTAAGGCAACTGGTGGATACAGGCCAGTGTCTTTAACATTTTGTTTTTGCAAGATGATGGAGAGAATATTATTACATGGGCTTGTATATATTGTGGGGGAAAATCTATCTTGTAATTTATTTGGTTTTTTGGAAGGGAAATGTACTTCAGACTGTGTTATAAAATGTTTATCAAATGATGCAGACAGATGTAGAGTTTTTGTGGATTTACAAGGAGCATTTGATAAAGCTCACAGTGAAGTAGTTATGAATGAACTGGCTGCTCTAGGGGTATCAGGGGAGTTGTTACACTGGATAGGTGACTACTTGCATGGAAGGAGAGCCTGTGTATGGTATCAGGAATGTTTGTCTGAGAAAAGAGCACTTGAACTAGGGGGAGTATTGAGCCCAATGTTATTTAATGTGTTAATGAACAAGATAGCCTGACACAAATATCCCACAGGAGTTGTAACCATCATTTATGCAGATGACATCATATTTCAAGGAAACTCTGTCAAAAATTTGCAGATTGCATTAAATAATTTTAGTGTTCTTTCTCAAAAGATGGGCTTAGTTATCAATGAAGAAAAAACCAAGTGTGAATGTAAAGGAAGAGGAACTGAATCCGTTTTTCTAAATGGAAATTTTTTTGAGAAATTGTCAATGTATAAATATTTAGGAATATATATTGGCTTTCCTAGTGAAAGTAAAGAGGCAGAAATACATCATGTCCTCACTCAATGTAGAGCAAGATTACAGCCCTTGAAGGCTCTAGCATGTTGTGGTAAAGGTGCTGGGGTACCCATACTGAGAATGATGTATATTTCTACCATCAGATCACTTATAGACTATGTCCTCTCTTGTACTGCTGAAGGAAGGCTACAGGAGCTTGAGATCATGCAAAATGAAGCAATGAGAATAATTTTAGGGTGTCAAAAGGATGCAATGATTGAGATAATGAAAATGGAACTATGGTTACAGAGCATTTCACAGAGGATCAATGAAATTAATACAGTTGCAGCAGTTCGATTAATGAGAGGGAACAGTGGGGGTAAATTTGACAAGATATAAATGATGGTTTAAAAGGTAAACGGACCTTCTGTAGGCAAGGCAAGGGAGGATGCATGAATGGATTAGTAAATATTATTAAAAAATGTAATCTGGCAGACTGGTGTACAGCTGTTCAGAAGAGTTGTAAGAATCCACCCTGGGAAGAACGAGAAGTAGAGTTAGACATAGTGCCTCTCACAATGAAGAAATCATTACATGAACTAGGACAGTTAAGGGCTTTATATGGGAATAAGATTAGTAATTTGCCTAAAATAAACACATTGCATGTATATTGTGACGGTTCAGTTATGTCAAGTGGCAGGGCAGGGTGCGGGATCCTTATAAGACAGTACACAGAACAAGAGAATGATGACATCAAAATTGGACTTCGGTTGAGCAGTTTTATTTCATCAACACAAGCTGAGTTATATGCAATCTTAGTATGGTTGGAAAATGTTGTAAATGTGTATAAAGATGCATATTTTTTTGTTGATAGTAGGGCAGCTTTGGATTCTTTGAACAGTGGGAGTCCAGTCTTTGAAC
>NW_024745709.1:0-14631 GCF_018991925.1 Homarus americanus
CATATGGACCAGGTCTTGTACCTACGCTAAAGAGAAAGTCAAACGTGATATTATTAGAAGAAACTTTCACCACATTCTGAGCTTGAGTTCTCTACTTGGCTCTGGGTAACGACCTAACTTTTTATACTCTTGACGTTTCTTCAGTTTTGTGGAGAAAATATTGTTTGTAAGCGTCGAGTTTAACAAGACGGGGGAAGGCACCCACAACGTCCTCTCTCCTCCACTGTGCACATGTACACTGTGGACTGTGTATGTGTACCAAGTGTGGGTTTATGTACACACCATATAAGGCGGCAGTGTGAGTTACCGGAGTGACTGTATTACTGTTCATCACCTGTCACCACATCATCACCTGTCAACACATCATCACCTGTCACCACATCATCACCTGTCAACACATATCATCTGACAGAGCCACACTATCACCAGCCAGTCTCAGTCTATGGTGTCGGCTTCTGGTAAATGATATATACAGCAAGTGATCACAACTGCACTGATGTCATCTAAACCTTTAACCAAATTCTCATTTTTGTCACATACGAATCTTATTTGTGTGCATTTTGTGTACTGTACTGGTTCACATATCCCAGGTGAGGTT
Organism: Homarus americanus; assembly: GCF_018991925.1. Classification (NCBI taxonomy): domain Eukaryota; kingdom Metazoa; phylum Arthropoda; class Malacostraca; order Decapoda; family Nephropidae; genus Homarus; species Homarus americanus. The sequence continues at coordinate 599 of NW_024745709.1, forward strand.
TAAGGGGGGGGATTTGGAAATTATTTTTATAGTGAGTTGAAGGAAAAGTTGGGAAATTATATCTAAGTCCGGAGGGATTGGAAAATGAAATATGATTTATGGACATGTTGTTTTTAATACAGTATAAAGTAATCAGTTTACTTAACAATCTGGCCGCCCCTCGTGCCGTAAAGAGGAACATCTCGTCTGCACCAGCTTATGGAGTCTAAGTGGCTTACAGGCGCACATCGCTCTGTGGACCACATTATAGAGCTTACGAACCTTAAAGACCCACATCACCTCTGGACCAGCTTATAGAGCCACATGAGCCAGCTTATAGAACCTCACCACCATGTTGCCAACATTAGTCAAACCAACCTTGCTGCTGTGTGATGAAGCCACAACAACCAGCTTACTGAGCCAAACCAACACTAATTCTCTACTATAATAATATTATTTTAACAGTAATCATCGTTTGTTACAGTAGTGGTGAGTTTTAGTTAATATTTTGATTGTGAAAGATGTCTGCTGTTGCCCTTCTCGGAGCTCTCTCTCCAGGCAGACACAGGGGGTGAACTCGGACCCAGGAATGTGTGACTATATCTTATGTCATCTGTTGTATATCTCATGTTTTAGAATCAATTTGCTTACCAGTATTAAAGGCGAATGTTGGGTGATATTTTGTGAACGGAAGGAGATCAATATTATGGAATTAAGTTAGATAAGCTAATAAATTAGTTGTGTCAGAGGGCCTTGTTGTATTATTGTCAGTACTCTTGTGTAGGGTAAATATAGTAAGTTTAGTTGTTACAAACTGGTGTTACTTCGAACCCTGATTACACGCCTTAATGAATAGTGTCCTTGGATGCAAGTTCACAATGTAATTATATGGAAAGGTCATCTCCAACTGTCAGCTGGAGGTAAAAGTTTTGTCCACATGATCCTGGTCTGTTAACCGAAGCTGTTATTTCAGAACTTAAGTCTGATTAATGGGCCTAGGGGCTGAAACACTGCTGGAAGATGAGCAATATTCAGTAGTGGCCGTGACATGAGGTTAGGTTAGGGTAGGGTAGGGTAGGTTAGGGTAGGGTAAGGTAGGGTAGGTTAGGTTAGGTTAGGACAGAAATATGAATTTTAAGATACCCTAATCAAATTCATCCTGATTTTGGCCAAGCAATTTGAAAAATTTTAAACACACGAAAGATAGATTGTGTCAATAAACATCTTTTCACCAACTCATAAAAGGGGCAGCTCATAAAACAGAGATATTTATATCCCAATACGGGTATAGCTTTACAATATTGCCTTTACAGTGAACGTCAGCTGTGATATTTCACCCTCGCTCCACAATAAAGCCACTGTAAGTTGTGGAAAATGTGAAAAAGAATATATACTTTTCTTATGACGAAAGATTATTTCTACCAAATCCTGTATATTAACTTTTATTGCCTTACATAACAAACAGATGATTATAACACGTTTTTGTCTTCAGTAACAAGACTTACAAAAAAAAACTTATTTCTACTGTTATATATATATATTTTTTTTCCGTCATTACCACGTTTATTCCCTATTCCCTATTTTAATTTGTATATAAACAATGGAAGAGAACAGTTAATGTTTATTATAACTTAAAACAAATAACCTAATGAATAAGATGTGATAAAATATAGTTTGTATTAGTTCCTGATGTTTCCCCTTCAACCATGGCCTAAACCTCAACTCAGGTAACCAGGACACTAACACACACACCTGCCAGACAGAGTGATATAGAGATGAATCTTTTTGGTCTCGAGAGGGAGGTGGACGGTCACCATTAAATCTCACTCTCTCACTCTCTCACTCTCTCTCTCTTTAACTTGCCTATACGGTAATTAATTCTTTACCTCTAATTAATCCCCTTGCTCTCTTTTTACCCTCTAATTATACTCTCTCTCTCTCTCTCTCTCTCTCTCTCTCTCCTTTTCACTGTCCTGTTCGTTAATCTCCCTTTCTCTATTTCTTCCTCCTTCTCACATAGTATTCTTTATTGTTTCTCTGTGTGTCTCTCTCTTTGTCGTGTTCATTTCTCTTTCTGCGTGTCTAGCGTTCTTAATCCTTTTCTCTGTCTACCTCTTAATATTTCCCTTCTTGTTTATTTAATATTATTGTTACTGTGGCTGTACGATTTTTTGTCTATGCATGCTTCAGTTAAACACACACACACACACACACACACACACACACACACACACACACACACACACACACACACACACACACACACCAATGGGTCTTCAGCCGATACATTTTTTTTTGTTTTACGAAAAGAAATTAAAAAAAAATCATTTTTTAGGCAAACATTTAAATCCGACCAAAGCCATTGTGTTGTCGCTTGATCCACCAGTGTTATGTATCACCTGTTGTTGTTACCTGACCCACCAGTGTTATGTATCACCTGTTGTTGTTACCTGACCCACCAGTGTTATGTATCACAAATGAATTGAAAAAAAAATGCTTGAAAAAAATATTAAATAAAAGATAAACGGGGTGTGGGGGGTGTCGGGGGGTGTGTGTGGAGTGAGAGTGTAATGGGGGGGGGAAGGTGTCTAGAGGGTAATGATTATGATGAATTTTTTTTTATTTATCTTTTGTTTTGTTAGAATCTTGGTTGATCCTTTGCGAGAGAGAGAGAGAGTAATCATCATGACCTATGTATAGTCCTGGTAATTAAACTAAAGAAGTCAATTAGCATAACATTAATTTTGTTATGTTTTTTCCGTTGATAAAATATTTTCTCTCTCACCTGGAGAGTCGGGTGTTAAACCTGGGTAATATACTCACTGAACAGTCGTCTACAACCATGAAGTATTAAATGTCTAATACCCGTGAGCCTTAACACTGTTGATGCCTCGTTAGGTAGTCTTAATCCTCGTTAAATAAAGTTTAGTGTAGGAGCGACTCTTAATCTTCAAGTCTTTGGTAACAGCCCTACCTGCAGCTCGACCAGCCATCACTGGTCATTAACGCTGCTAATAAATGGTAGTCAGCTGATACAATGCTGGACTCCTGTCTTACGGGTCACTGGTTGGCACCCGGGATACCCCCAGTAAACCCAGTTGTAAATTGGTACCTGACTTTTGTTAGGGAAGTGGAGGCGATCAGGCACAATGTAGACCTCACTACCCTCTGTGCCGAAGGTTTAGTTTACAGTGTGCAGTATCCGCACCGTTCCCAACTCTCTTTTTTCCTTAGTGAATATTTCTGAGCGAGTTGGGAATTCGTATATCATGTTCGGTTTATTCCCCGCTGTGTAAAATATTGAAACACACACACGAAAATGTTTGAACAGACAGTGTATGTGGAACAGACAGTCACCTGACAGTGTCCTAGCGAAAAGAGTGACGCAGAAATGTACACAGAGACAGACAAATGCATAGACAGAAACAATACAGAGGTGGATAATGTTTCTCAGACATTAAGAGACAGAAACACATGAGAACTGTCTCTCACTCCCACACACCAATACTCCCTCACTCTCCCTCACTCTCCCTCACTCTCCCTCACACCCTCACTCTCCCTCACACCCTCACTCTCCCTCACACCCTCATTCTCCCTCACACCCTCACTCTCCCTCACACCCTCATTCTCCCTCACACCCTCACTCTCCCTCACACCCTCATTCTCCCTCACACCCTCACTCTCCCCTCACACCCTCATTCTCCATCCACACCCCTCCTCTCCCTCCACCCTCATTCTCCCTCACCCTCACTCTCCCTCCCACCTCATTCTCCCTCCACACCCCCTCACTCTCCCTCCACACCCCTCATTCTCCCTCCACCCCTCCTCTCCCTCCACCCCTCATTCTCCCTCCACACCCTCCCTCTCCCTCCACACCCCTCATTCTCAATCACACCCTCACTCTCCCTCACACCCCTCCCCTTCTCCCTCCCACCCCTCCTCCCTCCACACCCCTCCTCATTCTCCCTCCCACCCCTCCCTCTCCCTCACACCCCTCATTCTCCCTCACACCCCTTCCCCTCGTGTTCTGTCTATTACCATAATTGTTCCTCGCTGATATTATTGAACCACCAACCTTCTCTTACACACACACACACACACACACACACACACACACACACACACACACAAGTTAGGAATCGAACTTCAGAGTGGGAACAAGGAGTGTTACCACGGTACCACAAAGACAGCTAAGCAATTAAAGCTTTGTTGTATTTCACACAAAGCCGAGCTGCTCCTTCGTGTTAATGAACAATCTTATCATTCAGCTGGCAGCCCACCACCCACCAGGCTGGCCACTCAGAGAAAGACGTAAGAAAACAAATAAACACAGCGCTCACCCCAACCCTGAGAGGGAAGAACTGTGACTGTGGGACCTGTGTGTCTTAGAATACGACTAGTACCACATCACCCTCCCAGCTTTTCCTACAGTAAGAAGGTATCAGGTAAGTCCCTGTGACTCAAGGATTTAGAATAAGACGAAGGAAGAAGCTTTGTGTGAAATATAAACTACCCGCTATGATCTGCCCGAGTATTGGTCCAGTAACGGATCCGGGAAACAGACCGAACCCGGCCAACAACAATGACCAGCTGGTGGCGGCTGCTTGAGATACCAACCTAGGAAGAGCATCACGGCACAGATGAGGCCAGGGCGAGTGTGAGGCCAGGGCGAGTGTGAGGCCAGGGCGAGTGTGAGGCCAGGGCGAGTGTGAGGCCAGGGCGAGTGTGAGGCCAGGGCGAGTGTGAGGCCAGGGCGAGTGTGAGGCCAGGGCGAGGTAGAAGGAGAGGTGCTGGGTAGTACAGTGTTTATTTTACATTCATTTCAAGTTCAGTTAACCTAGTACGATGCCTCCTGATTAGACATAAGGGAGGGTTCTTCAACATATGACCCCGGGGGCAAAAGAACTAGTTGCTAAGAGAGAGAGAGAGAGAGAGAGAGAGAGAGAGAGAGAGAGAGAGAGAGAGAGAGATATAATACACTATCCCAGTTTTGTCAAATTGGTTCTGTTCGTTAGTTAGGGAGATATCAATAAAACAATACTATGTACTCAATACACCATGATTACAGCGACCCACAAGGACTCACTAACTCGTGTGTATACTGTATGTCTGTCATGTGAAACCTTCTGGCAAATATGTAGTTTATCTCTGAAGAAAATCTGTTTTATTCATTTTGTAGATAACGACCCCAAAACTTGACTGGCATTGGGGAGGTGGTGAGAGGAGTGAGGAGGGAGGCTAGGAGGTGGGGAGGGTGAGGAGGGTGCTGGGAAGAGGTGAGGGAGGATGCTGGGAGGGGGTGAGGAAGGGATGCTGGGAGGGGTGAGGAGGGATGCTGGGAGGGTGAGGAAGGGTGCTGGGAGGGTGAGGAAGGGATGCTGGGAGGGGGTGAGGGAGGGGGTGCTGGGAGGGGGTGAGGAAGGGATGCTGGGAGGGGGGTGAGGAAGGAGGATGCTGGGAGGTTGAGGGAGGGAGGCTAGGAGGGGTGAGGAGGAGGCTAGGTGGGAGTGAGGAAGGGATGCTGGGAGGGTGAGGGGGAGGGATGCTAGGAGGGGTGTGAGGGAGGGTGAGGGAGGTGCTGGGAGGGGGTGAGGGAGGGATGGGAGGGGGGGTGAGGAAGGGATGCTGGGAGGGGTGAGGAAGGGATGTGGGAGGGTTGAGGGGAGGGGGAGGGCTGGGAGGGGTGAGGGAGGGAGGCTGGGAGGTGAGGAAGGGATGCTGGGAGGTGAGGAGGGATGCTGGGAGGAGGTGGGAAGGGATGCTAGGAGGGGTGAGGAAGGGATACTGGGAGGGTGAGGAAGGGATGCTGGGAGGTTGAGGAAGGGATGCTGGGAGGGTGAGGAAGGGATGCTGGGAGGGGTGAGGGAAGGGATGGGAGGGGTGAGGAAGGGATGCTGGGAGGTTGAGGGGAGGGAGGCTAGGAGGTGAGGGAGGGGGGAGGCTAGGAGGGGTGAGGAAGGGATGCTGGGAGGGGTGAGGGAGGGATGCTAGGAGGGGTGAGGAAGGGATACTGGGAGGGGTGAGGAAGGGATGCTGGGAGGGTTGAGGAAGGGATGCTGGGAGGGTTGAGGAAGGGATGCTAGGAGGGGTGAGGAAGGGATGCTAGGAGGGGTGAGGGAGGTATTCCCATTAACGCCGCCATTGAGATGGATTCAGAAACACACCGACTCACAAAGGTAAATATAAATACTCAAAGACTCACTGATGGAGAGGCTCACAGATACACAGGCTTACAGAGCAACACAAAGACACACTCAAAGTACAGACTTATAAACAGTCATACAGACAAACACTCACAAGAAAGACGGAACAAAGCTATGAAAGACGACTCAAGACCCGCACTCGCTGGAACTACCATACACTAACACACGGAAATAACTAATAACAAATATAGACTCGGATAAACACACTTGTCAACCCTCAGTGAGATAAGACGTGCCTGAAGGCGCTCTCGGTTTTAGCAGCCAGGCCGAATCTGTTTGGCCCTGCCCACTCCCCCTGCTATACCCCAACGCCCTACCAGCCTTACTACACCAGGATCGATTCAGCAAAACATTCTAGTGATTAGTGAACGAATGATTACGGAGCAGTGTTCCTATAGTGCACCTAAGGAACTTTCTCGGCAAAACATTCTAGCCATCAGTGCAATAAGTGATTACCATACAGTGCTCGATAGTGCACCCCAAGGAAAAGTCAGACAGTGGGCACTTTATCGGTCAACTTTAAAGTGCCAGTGACAAGGACCACCGCGGTGTTTACATATATCGTGAAAACTGTGTCGGCGACCCCAAGCACCGAGGACAAAGACCACGGTCTTTACAACTGACAAACATTAACAGATGTCTACCAGTGTCAGTGTCCCTCAAAGTGCCGCCAGTGACAAACACTTCCGTCCGCCCACAACAGATTTCAACCGATGGCCACCAATCACTTACTCCCGACGCACTCTGTATCATCTAAAGCGTGGGAACGGTTATCCTGATGGGAGTGTTATCGCGCTACTCAAGTCACTGAAAATATTCCACGCGCGGAGCCGTAGACAAGGCCGTCATACACATAAGCCCATTAGAACCGTAACCTCCACTAGGAAACCGGAGAAACCCACCCCTGACAGACCATACCACCACACTGAAGTTCCACGGATATGGTATGATCTCCCGTCTTTACTGCTATCCAACGTCACTTCCCTAGCTAACAAGTTCGACGAGCTGGCAACTACAGTCAGGTCAACCGCCGCGCGCGTGGTTGCCATATGTGAGACTTGGCAAATTGTACCTGAAACGTGTCACATTGAGAGGATATCAACTCTTTCATCACCTTCGTCCACAAAGACGCGGAGGGGGCGTTGCCCTCTTCTGTCAAGATGACCTACGCCCGTCACGCCTGGATGTTCAAGTCCCAGCAGATGTGGAAGCATTATGGGTACGTGTCGTGCTGCGGGCCCACCCGCGCAACACTGCTTCCATTATAATCTGTGTGGCATACCATCCGCCTCGATCACCCACCAGAGACACTCTTATCAATCATCTCATCACCACCTCAGACCACCTCAGAGTTAGGTACCCATGTGCCAAGTTAGTATTATGTGGGGATTTAAATGAAATTGACACCACTGATATCCAGGACCAGCTATCACTATCACAAGTTGTGACCTTCCCCACACACGGTCAAAACACCCTTGACCTTATCTTAACTGACTTAGCGGACCAGTACCAACCTCCTCAACCACTGCCTCCTATCGGGTGTAGCACACACTTATCAGTGCTCTGGTCCCCTGCTGCCACTCCCACTCAAGTACAGAGACCCTACATCAAGACCTACAGGCCGATCACTGACTCTGCAGTACGCCTCTTTGGACAGTGGATAGTTCACTATCCCTGGACTGAAGTACTCAGCGTGGATGACGTGGAAACCAAATGGATAAATTATACCAACACCACCACCGAAGCTCACCACCACTTCTTCCCGAGAAGTCCGTCAGATCTCACCCAGCTGACTTGCCCTGGATCACACCTCGGATCAAAAGACTTATGCAACAGAGAGACAGAGCCTTTCATCTCAATGACCACATCCGCTACAGGTCACTTCGCAACAGAGTCATCCGCGAAATACGCACTGCAAAGAAGTCCCACTACCCAACCAAATTACAACACCTGAAGCAGACCAACATCAGTCAATGGTATGGTAAGCTTAAAGAACTCTGTGGACTAAACAATATGACACACCCCCTCCCCTTCCTTAGCCATCTCACTAATGTTGACGCAGCTGAGCAAACAAATAACCATTTCGCTACTATATGCCAGACGCTCCCACGGCTTGACACAACCACTCTCCCTGCTTACCTACCAGCCCCCCTTCCCACTGACTTAGTAGAAGAATTTGAGTAGCAAAACGCCTGGACAAACTAAAATTAAAACGCTCTACCACCCCCATTGACTTACCAATGAAACTATTCAAGGAGTTCTCCCCGGAGCTTGCTAAACCCCTCTGCTCCATCATCAATGCTTCTCTCAGTCAAGCCAGATGCCCAGCTGACTGGAAGACCTCTTATGTATCACCAGTGCCCAAGTCAACCAGCCCACAATCCTTAAATCAGCTACGACCTATTGCAATCACCCCAATACCCAGCCTAATCTGTGAAAGTTTTGTGTTTGACTGGGCTTATGCTGATATTGCAGGAGTCGTAGACCCTCAGCAATTTGGCAACATGAAAACTTCCTCCACCACTCACTGTCTTGTCAGCTTTCTCGATTACATATACCGCCATCTCGAGAAACGAAAAACGTCTGTAGCTGTCGCCTTCATTGATTTCACTAAAGCGTTCGACCTAGTCGACCACAATATAATCATCAACAAAGCTATTGACCTCGGGCTTCGGAGAAGTCTCATACCATGGCTTACAGACTTCCTCAGTGACCGACGCCAAGCTGTACGCTTCCGAGGGGCTGTCTCCACCTTTCAGTCACTCACCTGTGGCGTCCCCCAAGGCACCAAGATGGGACCACTCTGCTTCCTTATGCTCATCAATGATGCCCTAAGAGAAACCCCTGCTCGCTGGAAATATGTCGACGACTCCACCATTGGGATCAGCGTCAACAATTCTGCTCCCAACTATACCGCCCTTCAGGATTTATTGAACAGTCTCCAAAACTGGGCCACCAACAACCATGTCACCATCAACCATACCAAGACCATGGTTATGCACATCAACCTCTCCTCCGACATTGTCCCACCTCCTTCCATTACCCTAGGTCCGAACACACTCCAGGTTGTAGATTCCACGAAGCTCCTCGGCGTCACCATAGACAACAAACTAAATTGGAAACCACACGTCAGTGAAGTTGTCAAATCCTCCAGTTTCCGTCTCCACCTCCTCCGCCGACTCAAGTCCCTCGGAGTTCCCGCACACGAGCTCCTCAGTGTATACACAACATTCATACTTCCCAAGCTCACCTATGCCTCCCCCACCTGGTCTTCCTCCCTAAATGCCACACAACGTAAACACCTAGAAAAAGTGCAAAAGAGGGCATGCAAGATTATTCTCGCCCCTTCCTACTCCACACATCAAGAAGCGCTCAACACACTGACCCTTTCGACTCTCACTGACCATCACCACGGCCTCATCTGCAAATTTGGTAAGAAGCTTCTACACCACCCCCGACACCGGCCCCTACTACCACCTGAGATCCCCTATCCGAGAATTGCTGTTCGACACCACAACCGCATCCAGCCCATACGTGCACGAACTGATCGCTATAAGAACAGCCCAATCCCAACCATTGTAAAAATTATCAATAACATGTAATAAATCAGTGTATTCACTCCCAGTAAACACTGCTCCCTACACTGTCACTATGTTGAAATGAACTGTAGTTTGAGCTGATCCCCATCTAGTTATTATATGTCTTATTTGTGTCACTTATGTCACTTGTATATTATTTGTAATTCGTAACCCATTCCCCAAATATGTAACTGTATATTTTCAGCCTTCTGGCTGCCAAGCTCTTTCAATAAACCGTTAATTATTATTATTATTATTATTATTATTATTATTACACACACACACACACACACACACACACTACTACTACTACTCGGTACTCGTACTACTACTACTACTTTGCTGTCACTCGGAATCGAGTATAACGATCATCCAGCTATAATACAATGATATGAGTTATTGAAGATGTCACCGTCATTGGTGAGCTCTGAGGTGACTAGAGGGGCCGTACGGGACCGACAGAGTCGTTCACAGATGTTGCATATGTGGAGGGCTACATCTATTGCGGGAGGGGGGGTGGCAGCGTCTTTCTGGCGTTGGCGCTTGTTTACATCGGTATGCAGTCGGGCTAACCCAAAAGTATTGACACCTCGTATGGTGCTCCTCCAAGCGTTACAGTGTGGGGTAATTGTCTCCCAGGTGAGAGGGGTAAAATTTGGCACTTTCAGTTTTGTCTTCAGACTATCTTTATACCTTTTCAGTTGCCTTCCAGCATTACGTTTACTATTCGTTAGGTGATTGTAAAGTAGTTGCTTTGGCACTCTACTGTCGTCCATGTGGGTAACATTGCCAGTTCAATGTAGTTGTTCATGGATAATGGTAACCTCGATGCTCGTAAAGTTGTGTCAGCGAGAATACTGGCATTTGTTCTCTTGTCTTCCCAGCGAACTCGGAGGATGGAATGTAGACTACGTTGGTGAAAGCTCTCGAGTGCTCGGAGGTGCCTCCTGTATGTGACCCATGTCTCGCTGCCATATAGCAGGGTGGGAAGGCCACTGCTCGATATACGTGCAACTTTGTGGATAATTTCAGCTCCTTACAGCTGCAGACATGGGTACAGAGTCTGCCAAAGGTTTGAGATGTACATTTTTGATCCGATGTTGAATCTCTTTATCGATATCTGAGGTGATTGACAGGTGGGAGTCGAGATACTGAGAGTGGGTAACATTAGGGAGGGGAGTACTGTTAAGCTGGGTGGATGGTGAAGGTGTGGATGAACCAGGGGCAGGCTGAAAGATAATCCGAATCTTATGTACATTCATGTCAAGGCTGAAGCGTGCATGCGCATCTGCGTAAGTGTTCAGGATCTGCAGTAGGTCGCATTCAGTGTGAGCGAGAAGTGCTAGGTTATGTGCATTGGCCTGAGCCACACATGACTCGGGTGATGATAACATCTCGGCGATCTCTTTCTCTGACAATAATGTAGTCAATGATATGCCAGTGTTTGGATCGTGGGTGATGCCATGAACCCTTGAACTTGTCGGCCCGCCTAAACAAGGTATTGGTCATAATGAGGTGGTGTGCAGCACACTTATTGATTTTTAGTAGGCCGTTGGGATTACATTTGCCTAGTCCATTTCTCCATATGATTCCTTGCCAAATGTCAGCATCTCTGCCAACTCTGGCATTGAAGTCACCTAGGAGCACAACCATATCTTCTGTGGGGATAGAGGTTGGCACTCTGTCAAGGTCGGTACATAAGCTGGGCTTCCTTGATGTCATCGTTTGCATGCAGTGTTGGGGCGTATGCACTGATGAAGAAGGCATGACGTGAGTGATTTAGTGGGACTCCGAGTGACATGAGATGCTCGTTGATCCCAACAGGAATTTCAGTTAGCCAACCCCATAAATGCGGTTTCTCTCTGCAGCAGGCTTACCCTTCCACAAGAAGGTATAGCCCAGACTCCCAGGGTTCTGCAAGTCGACCCTCGTTTGGGAGCCGGGACTCAATAATGGCTGCTAAGTCGATGTTATACCTACCCAGCTCTTTGGCCACAAGGGCGGTTCTTCTTTCGGGGCACTCATTTGCGCTAGTAACCAGAATGGTCCTGACTTTCCAGGCAGCGACCGTAAGAGGTTGTATAGTTTGTTTTTGTTTTGATCTGTGATTATGATTTTGTTTTCGACCTCAAAAGGACCTTACTGGGTGCGGTTGCCCAGTCAGGTTGGTTCTTTAGGAAGGCTATGTTTAGGGCACCTTTTCTAGCCCCCTACCCATGTGGGCTGAGCAGAGTGGCTCCTCGAAAGGGCTGCTCAGTTACACAGACATGATCGGATTGCACTGCTGCCTAGATCCCAGTGCATAAACGACCATCTTATCTGTGCCGCTCATCTGTAGAGTTGTGACTAGAGACTCCCAGCAGAAATCGTGCCTGTCCTCATCCCCACTCATCCGTCGCAATAGGACTTTTGGGGGTATAGGTGTTTTGATGATGATGATAAGTATGATGAGCTGAATGATGGCTGTGCGTGAGTTGATAATGTGGTGAGGCAGGAGCGCAGGCTGCAACCATTCATCTTGGCTCTCCATTTTCCTGATTCAGTGGTGCAAGTGTTGCAACGACTGGGGAGAGGGATAGTTGCAATGGACTGCCAATAGCCCAGTTTGTTGGGTTTCACCTAAGTAGGCTGTCCATCATGCATTGCCTTCGTCCGTCAGTGTAGTCGTTGGATTCCCATGTTGGTCACCTCTTCCGCCTATACCGCCGTTGGGGTCTTGTTGGAGCACTGTAAGCATGTCTGCCTGATGCGGGGCTCCACTGCAGATTTTTTGTTCGGGTTTTTACTCCTGTAGCCTTATACCTGCCAGGGTTAATCCGCAAGGTAACGGGGCAGTGGTTGGTAGGTGCCAGGACGTGTCCACATGCCAGTGGGCTTATGCGCCGTCCCTCTGGGGCCCACTGCTACTCCGAGATCCCTTGCTGGTCTAGCCTGGGCCCACGAGGCACCCAGTTTCCGTGTGTTACACGAGGAGGCACAGTAGGTGTCTTGATGGTGAAGAAGCTGTGTTTGTCAGCGGCGGTAGCTGAAAGCGAGAGGAAGCAAGCAGTGCTTGCACCTTAACACTACCATAGTGCTGCCACACTAGACGCATTACACCACCCTGTGCACACACACCATGCCAATGAGAGAGTGCACTTCATCGACAGATGTCCTTACATATACGGTGTATACCGTATATTGTATACCGACTGTTCTTTATCTCATATATTTTGTACACTGTTATCTTACCGACAATACTGTCTTTAAGCACTTAGTTCAAAGGCTGTATGGATGAAGCTAAACATCAAAAGTATGGGATACATAATTAATGATCACCGAATCCTGGCTTAAAACTGCTTATTAGCACAGTATTACAGTTTTAATGGCAGAGTGAGGTGTTGGTGTACTGTACGGTATACCTCCCAGTGTGTTGGTGTCTGTTTGTATGTATGGTCGAAATTTGCTCTGGATTTAAGATATTATACAGGTAATTTCTTTACTTATGTAATAAGTCCACCTAATTAATATACTTTAGAACATGGTATTGGGAAGATAGACTGCATTGAGGGAGATGGGGTGTGTGTGTGTGTGTGTGTGTGTGTGTGTGTGTGTGTGTGTGTGTGTGTGTGTGTGTGTGTGTGTGTGTGTCAAGGTATAGTACGTCTGAGATAGATGTGTAATTTTTACTCTCAAGTGATATAACCATTCTGTTATATTATTACAGGAAGGCGTGCATTAGTTGTTTCAGTACACGTGTCAGGTAATAATATTGTTTACTCAAGAGATCAAACACTGCTCTGGTCACATTGTTGATGCAGTATATTTATACAAACTGGTAATGTATCTTAGTGTTTCGCTGTTTTATTAATTTAACTCTGATCTGATGATGAGATAGGTTTGTTTATTAGGTCTAAATGTCACTAGTAATATAAACAAACCTGAAGACGAGTCCAAGAGGGCAGAGCACTTCTCTTTAACCAGCGTCACCACAGAAGGCTATCACCGACATCAAGGGAGACCGAAAGACTTTTATGTACATATTTGGACAACTGCATATCAATTCAGGAAAAGTGTGACCCTATACTCCACAGGGTTGGCTTTTGTAGCGTAACCGGCTGAGTGAGCGAGTCGGCAACACTGAACGGAGCGGGCGAGACGGGCCCAGGAGAGTCAGTCAGTGTGAGCTGAGCGGGCACAGAGTTGGGGTGATGTCCCATACCCACAGCCTGGGCCAGCCGAGCTGCTCCTGCCAATAGCCTGTGCCTCTGTGTTCCCATCTCGCCCGCACCTC
>NW_024745710.1:0-15577 GCF_018991925.1 Homarus americanus
TCATGTCACTGAAGGGGTGCCCAGCTCTCACACTCCGGGTCATGGCAATGAAGGGGTGCCTGGCCCTCACAGCTCGGGTCATGGTGCTGAAGGGGTGCCCGGCCCTTACACCCCGGGTCATGTGAAAGGGTGCCCGGGCCTCACACCCCGGTTCAAAACACTGAAGGGGTGCCCTACCCCCACACAACGTTTCATGTCACTGAAGGGGTGCCCGGCCCTAAAACCCCGGTTCATGTCACTTATGGAGTGCCCGGCCCTCATGCTCCGGGTCATGGTGCTGGAGGGGTGCCCAGCCCTGACACTCCGGGTCATGTGAAGGGGTGCCCGACCCTCACACCCTGGTTCAAAGCACTGTATGGGTGCCCGGAACTCACACCCCGTTTCATGGCACTTTTGGGGTGCCCGGTCCTCACACCCCGGGTCATGACACTCATGAGGTGCCCGGCCCTCACACCCCTGGCCATGGCACTGAAGCTTTGCCCGGCCCTCACACCCCTGGTCATGTACCTAAAGTGGTGCCCGGCCCTCACACCCCGATTCATGGCACTGCAATGGTGCCCGGCCCTCACACCCTGGGCCAGGGTGCTGGAGGGGTGTCAGGCCCTGACACCCCCGGGTCATGACACTGAAGGGGTGCCCGAACCTCACTCCCCAGGCCATTGTGCTTGAGGGGTGCTCGGCCCTCACACCCCGGGTAATGTCACTGAAAGGGTGCCCGGCCCTCACACCCCGGGCCATGAAGCTGAAGGGGTGCCCGGACATCACACCCCAATTCATAGCACTGAACGGGTGCCCGGTTCTCACACCCTTGGTCATGTCTCTGAAGGTGTGCGCAGCCCTCACACCCCGGGTCATGTCACTGAAACGGTGCCCGGCCCACACACCCCGGGTCATAGCACTGAAGGGGTGCCTGGCCCTCACACCCCGGGTCAAGGGTGCTGAAGGGTGTCCGGCCCCTAACACCCCTGGTTCAGCGCACTGTAGGGGTGCCTGGCTCACACCCTGCTCACATGATACTGAAAGTACCCAGCCTCATACCCTGATTCCTGACACTGAAGGGGTGCCTGCCTCACACCCCGGGTCATGGCACTGAAGGGGTGCCTGGCCCCTGCCAACCTCGGGTCATGGTGCTGAAGGGGTGGTCCAGCCTCACACCCCGGGTCATGGCACTGAAGGGGTGCCTGGCCCTCACACCCCGGGTCATGGTGCTGAAGGGGTGCCCGTCCCTTACACCCCGGGTCATGTGAAAGGGTGCCCGGCCCTCACACACACCCCGGTTCATAACACTGTAGGGGTGCCCTGCCCCCACACCCCGTTTAATGTCACTGAAGGGGTGCCCGGCCCTAAAACCCCGGTTCATGTCACTTATGGGGTGCGCGGCCCTCACACTCCGGGTCATGGTGCTGGAGGGGTGCCCAGCCCTGACACCCCAGGTCTTGTGAAAGGGTGACCCACCCTCACACCCTTGTTCAAAGCAATGTTTGGGTGCCCGGCACTCACACCCCGTTTCATGGCACTTAAGGGGTGCCCGGCCCTCACACCCCGGGTCATGGCATTGATGAGGTGCCCGGCCGTCACACCCCTGGCCATGGCACTGAAGCTTTGCCAGATCCTCACACCCCTGGTCATGGCACTGAAGGGGTGCCTGGTCCTCACACCCCGGTTCATGGTGCTGCAGGGGTGCCCGGCCCTCACACCACGGGCTATGGTGCTGGTGGGGTGTCAGGCCCTGACACATCCGGGTCATGACACTGAAGGGGTGCCCGGCCCTCACACCCCAGGCCATGGTGCTGGAGGGGTGCCCGGCCCTCACACCACGGGTCATGTCACTGCAGCAGCCACCACACACCCCGGGTCATGTCACTCAAGTGTGCCTGGCCCTCACACCCCGGGTTATGTCACTCACGAGGTGCCCGGCCTCACCCCCTGGCTATGCATGAAGGTTTGCCTGGCTCCTCAAACCCCCTGGTCATGTACCTATGGTGGTGCCCGGCTCACACCCCGGTCATAGCACGCCACCCCGGGTCATGGTGCTGGAGGGGTGCCCGGCCTTCACACCCCTGGGTCATGTCACCTCGAAATGGCCTCACACCCCTGGTCATGGTGCTGGAGGGGTGCCCGCCCCTCACACCCCTGGGTCATGTTAGCTGAGTGTGCCCGGCCCTCACACTGGGCTTGTCACTGAAGGGGTGCCTGGCCTCACACCCTGGGTCATGGCACTGAAGAGTTGCTTGGCCATCACACCCCGGGTCATGGTGCTGGAGGGGTGCCCGGCCTTCACACCCCAGGTCATGTCACTAAAGGGGTGCCCGGCCCTCACACCCCGGGTCATTTCACAGAAGGGGTGCCCGGCCCTCACACCCCGATTCGTGACACTGAAGGGGTGCCCGGCCCTCACACCCCGGGTCATGTCACTGAATGGGTGCCCGGCTCTTACACCCCGGGTCATGTCACTGAAGTGGTGCGCAGCCCTCACACCCCGGGTCATGTCACTAAAGCGGTGCCCAGCCCTCACACCCCGGATCATGGCACTGATGAGGTGCCCGGCCCTCACACCCCTGGCCATGGCAGTGAAGCTTTGCCCGGCCCTCAAACCCCTGGTCATGTTCCTAAAGTGGTGCCCGGCCCTCACACCCCGGGTCAGGAGCAGGCACCAAATGGGGTGTGCCTGCCCTCATACTCTGGTCATGGTGCTGGAGGGTGCCCGGCCTCCACACCCGGGTCATGTCACTTGTGTGGTGCCCTGGCCTCACACCCCGGGTCATGGTGCTGGGAGGGGTGCCTGGCCCTCACACCCTGGCCGCGTCACTGAAAGGGTGCCTGGCCCTCACACCCCTGGGTCATGCTCACTGAAGGGATGCCCGGCCCTCACCCCGGGTCATGGCACTGAAGAGGTGCCTGGCGCTCACACCCCAGTTCATGGTGCTGGAGGGGTGCACGGCCTTCACACCCCAGGTCATGTCACTAAAGGGGTGCCCGGCCCTCACACCCCGGGTCATGTCACTGAAGGGGTGCACGGCCATGACACCCCGGGTCATGGACCTAAAGTGGTGCCCGGCCCTCACACCCCGGGTCATGGGGTTGAAGCGGTTCCCGGCCCTCACACCCGGGGTCATGGTGCTGATGGGGTGCCCGGCCCTCACAACCTGATTCTTGGCACTGAAATCGAGCCCGGCCCTAACACCCTGGGTCATGGTGCTGAAGAGATGCCCAGCCCTAACACCCCGATTCATTTTACTGAAGGGGTGCCCGACCCTCACACCCCATGTCATGTGAAGGGGTACCCGGCCCTCACACCCCGGTTCGCAGCACTGTAGGGGTGCCTGGCCTTCACATCCCGGGTCATGGCTTGAAGGGGTGCCCGGCCCTCACCCCGGGTCATGGTGCTGGAGGGGTGTCCGGCCTTCACACCCCGGGTTATGTCACTAAAGGGGTGCACGACCCTCACACCCCGGGTCATGTCAAAGAAGGGGTGCACGGCCATGACATCCCGGGTCATGGTGCTGAAGGGGTGCCCGGCCCTCACACCCCGGGTCATGGCACTGAAGGGGTGCCTGGCCCTCACACCCCGGGTCATGGTGCTGAAGGGATGCCCGGCCCTTACGCTCTGGGTCATGTGAAAGGGTGCCCGGCCCTCACCCCGGTTCATAACACTGTAGGGGTGCCCTGCCCCCACACCCCGTTTCATGTCACTGAAGGGGTGCCCGGCCCTAAAACCCCGGTTCTTGTCACTTATGGGGTGCCCGACCCTCACACCCTGGTTCAAAGCACTGTATGGGTGCCCGGCACTCACACCCCGTTTCATGGCACTTAATGGGTGCACGGCCCTCACACCCCGGGTCATGACACTCATGAGGTGCCCGGCCCTCACACCCCTGGCCATGGCACTGAAGCTTTGCCCGGCCCTCACACCCCTAGTCATGTACCTAAAGTGGTGCCCGGCCCTCACACCCCGATTCATGGCACTGCAAGGGAGCCCGGCCCTCACACCCCGGGCGATGGTGCTGGAGGGGTGTCAGGCCCTGACACCCGAGAGTCATGAAACTGAAGGGGTGCCCGGCCCTCACACCCCAGGCCATTGTGCTGGAGGGGTGCCCGGCCCTCACACCCCGGGTAATGTCACTGAAAGGGTGCCCGGCCCTCACACCCCGGGCCATGGTGATGGAGGGGTGCCCGGCCCTCACATACCGGGTCATGGAGCTGAAGGGGTGCCCGGACATCACACCCCAATTCATGGCACTGAAAGGGTGCCCGGTCCTCACACCCTTGGTCATGTCTCTGAAGGTGTGCCCAGCCCTCACACCCCGGGTCATGTCACTCAAACGGTGCCCGGCCCACACCCCCCGGGTCATGGCACTGAAGGGGTGCCTGGCCCTCACACCCCGGTTCGCAGCACTGTAGGGGTGCCCGGCCCTCACACCCCGTTTCATGACACTGAAAGCGTGCCCGGCCCTCACACCCCGATTCCTGACACTGAAGGGGTGCATGGCCCTCACACCCCGGGTCATGGCACTGAAGGGGTGCCCGGCCCTCACTACCTCGGGTCATGGTGCTGAAGGGGTGCCCAGCTCTCACACTCCTGGTCATGGCACTGAAGGGGTGCCTGGCCCTCACACCCGGCCATGGTGCTGAAGGTGCCTGGCCCTACACCCCAAGGTCATGTGAAGGGTGCCCGGCCTCACACCCCTGTCTATAACACTGGGGCGTTCTGCCCCACACCCCGTTTCATGTCACTGAAGGGGTGCCCGGCCCTAAAACCCCGGTTCATGTCACTTATGGGGTGCGCGGCCCTCACACTCCGGGTCATGGTGCTGGAGGGGTGCCCAGCCTTGACACCCCAGGTCTTGTGAAAGGGTGCCCCACCCTCACACCCTTGTTCAAAGCAATGTTTGGGTGCCCGGCACTTACACCCCGTTTCATGGCACTTAAGGGTGCCCGGCCCTCACACCCCGGGTCATGGCATTGATGAGGTGCCCGGCCGTCACACCCCTGGCCATGGCACTGAAGCTTTGCCCGGCCCTCACACCCCGGGTCAGGCACTGAAGGTGTTCTGGCCCTCACACCCCGGTTCATGGTGCTGCAGGGGTGCCCCGCCCTCACACCACGGGCCATGGTGCTGGAGGGGTGTCAGGCCCTGACACATCCTGGTCATGACACTGAAGGGGTGCCCGGCACTCACACCCCAGGCCATGGTGCTGGAGCGGTGCCCGGCCCTCACACCCCTGGTCATGTCACTGAAAGGGTGCCCGGCCCACACACCCCGGGTCATGTCACTAAAGCGGTGCCCGGCCCTCACACCCCGGGTTATGTCACTGAAGTGGTGACCAGCCCTCACACCCCGGGTCATGGCACTAATGAGGTGCCCGGCCCTCACACCCCTGGCCATGGCACTGAAGGTTTGCCCGGCCCTCAAACCCCTGGTCATGTACCTATAGTGGTGCCCGGCCCTCACACCCCGTGTCATAGCACTAAAGGGGTGCCCGGCCCTCATACCCCGGGTCATGGTGCTGGAGGGGTGCCCGGCCTTCACACCCCGGGTCATGTCACTGAAAGGGTGCCCGACCCTCACACCCCTGGGCCGGCAGATGTTGAGGTGCCAGGGCCCTCACACCCTGGGCTATGCAGCATGAAAGGTGCCTGGCCCTCACACCTGGAGTCATGTCACTGAAGGGGTGCTCCGGCCCTCACACCCTGGGTCAGGTACTGAAGAGTTGCTCTGGCCATCACACCTGGTCATGGTGCTGGAGGGGTGCCTGGCTTACACCCCAGGTCATGTCACCAAGCGTGCCTGGCCCTCACACCCCGGGTCATTTCACAGAAGGGGTGCCCGGCCCTCACACCCCGGTTCGTGACACTGAAGGGGTGCCCAGCCCTCACACCCCGGGTCATGTCACTAAAGCGGTGCCCAGCCCTCACACCCCGGATCATGGCACTGATGAGGTACCCGGCCCTCACACCCCTGGCCATGGCAGTGAAGCTTTGCCCGGCCCTCAAACCCCTGGTCATGTTCCTAAAGTGGTGCCCGGCCCTCATACCCCGGGTCATGGTGCTGGAGGGGTGCCCGGCCTCCACACCCCCGGTCATGTCACTAAAAGGGTGCCCGGCCCTCACACCCCGGTTCATGTCACTGAAAGGGTGCTCGGCCCTCACACCCCGGGTCATGTCACTGAAGGGATGCCCGGCCCTCACCCCGGGTCATGGCACTGAAGAGGTGCCTGGCCCTCACACCCCAGGTCATGGTGTTGGAGGGGTGCACGGCCTTCACACCCCAGGTCATGTCACTAAAGGGGTGCCCGGCCCTCACACCCCGGGTCATGTCACTGAAGGGGTGCACGGCCATGACACCCCGGGTCATGGACCTAAAGCGGTTCCCGGCCCCCGCCAACCTCATGTCACTGGCGTGCCTGGCCCAAACCCTGGTCTATGTCACGGTAAAAGGGCCCTCACACTCCGGGTCATGGTGCTGGAGGGGTGCCCAGCCCTGACACCCCAGTTCTTGTGAAAGGGTGCCCCTCCCTCACACCCTTGTTCAAAGCAATGTTTGGGTGCCCGGCACTCACACCCTGTTTCATGGCACTTAAGGGTGCCCGGCCCTCACACCACGGGTCATGGCATTGATGAGGTGCCCGGCCGTCACACCCCTGGCCATGGCACTGAAGCTTTTCCCGGCCCTCACACCCCTGGTCATGGCACTGAAGGGGTGCCTGGCCCTCACACCCCGGTTCATGGTGCTGCAGGGGTGCCCGGCCCTCACACCCCGGGCCATGGTGCTGGAGGGGTGTCAGGCCCTGACACATCCGGGTCATGACACTGAAGGGGTGCACGGCCCTCACACCCCAGGCCATGGTGCTGGAGCGGTGCACGGCCCTCACACCCCTGGTCATGTCACTGAAAGGGTGCCCGGCCCTCACACCCCAGGCCATGGTGCTGGAGGGGTGCCCGGACATCACACCCCGATTCATGGCACTGAACGGGTTTGCTCTGGCCCTCACCCCGGGTCATGGTGCTGGACGGGTGCGGCCCCTCACACCCCGGGTCATGGCACTGAAGAGTTGCCTGGCCATCACACCCGGGTCAAGGAGCTGGGAGGGGTGCCCGGCCTTCACCCCCCGAGTCATGTCACTGAAAGGGTGCCCGGCCCTCACACCCCGGGTCATGTCACTGAAGGGGTCTCCGGCCCTCACACCCCGGGTCATGGTACTGAAGGGGTGCCTGGCCCTCACACCCCAGTTCATAACACTGTAGGGGTGACTGGCACTACACCCCTGGTCATGGTGCTGAAGGGGGAAGCCCGGCCCTCACACCCCGGGTCATGTCACTGAAAGGGTGCCCAGCCCTCACACCCTTGGTCATGTCACTGACGAGGTGCCCAGCCCTCACACCCCGGGTCATGTCACTAAAGCGGTGCCCAGCCCTCACACCCCGGGTCATGGCACTGATGAGGTGCCCGACCCTCACATCCCAGGCCATGGCACTGAAGGTTTGCCCGGCCCTCAAACCCCTGGTCATGTTCCTAAAGTGGTGCCCGGCCCTCACAACCCGGCTGCTTCCACTGAGGGTGTCTGCCCTCACACCCCGGGGTCATGGTGCTGGAGGGGTGCCCGGCCCTCACACCCCGGTTCATGTCACTGAAAGAGTGCCCGGCCCTCACACCCCGGGTCATGTCACTGAAGGGATGCCCGGACCTCACCCCGGGTCATGGCACTGAAGAGGTGCCTGGCCCTCACAACCCAGGTCATGGTGCTGGAGGGGTGCACGGCCTTCACACCCCAGGTCATGTCACTGAAGGGGTGCCTGGCCCTCACACCCCGGGTCATGTCACTGAAGGGGTGCCCGGCCCTCACACCCAGGTTCATGGCACTGAAGGGTTTGCCTGGCGCTCACACCCCGGGTCATGGTGCTGGACGGGTGCCCGCCTCTCACACCCCTGGGTCATGTTACTGAAAGGGGTGCCCGCGCCTCACTCCGGGTCATGTCACGAAGGTGCCTGGCCCTCACACCTCGGCCGCGCACTGAAGAGTTGCCTGGCCATCACACCCCGGGTCATGGTGCTGGAGGGGTGCCCGGCCTTCACACCCCAGGTCATGTCACTGAAGGGGTGCCCGGCCCTCACACCCCGGGTCATGTCACAGAAGGGGTGCCCGGCCCTCACACCCCGATTCGTGGCACAGAAGGGGTGCCCGGCCCTCACACCCCGATTCGTGGCACTGAAGGGGTGCCCGACCCTCACACCCTGGTTCAAAGCACTGTATGGGTGCCCGGCACTCACACCCCGTTTCATGGCACTTAAGGGGTGCCCGGCCCTCACACCCCGGGTCATGACACTCATGAGGTGCCCGGCCCTCACACCCCTGGCCATGGCACTGAAGCTTTGCCCGGCCCTCACACCCCTGGTCATGTACCTAAAGTGGTGCACCCGCCCTCACACCCCGATTCATGGCACTGCAAGGGTGCCAGGCCCTCACACCCCGGGCCATGGTGCTGGAGGGGTGTCAGGCCATGACACCCCCGGGTCATGGCAATGAAGGGGTGCCCGGCCCTAACACCCCAAGCCATTGTGCTGGAGGGGTGCCCGGCCCTCACACCCCGGGTATTGTCACTGAAAGGGTGCCCGGCCCTCACACCCCGGGCCATGGTGCTGGAGGGGTGCCTGGCCCTCACATACCGGGTCATGGAGCCAGAAGGTGCCCGGACATCACACCCCCATTCATAGCACTGAAACGGTGCCCGTTCATCCACCATAGTCCATGTCTCTGAGGGGTGCCCGGCCCTCACACACCGGGTCATGGTGCTGAAGGGGTGCCCGGCCCTTACACCCCGGGACATGGTGCTGAAAGGGTGCCCGGCCCTCACACCCCGGGTCATGTCACTGAAGGTTACCCAGCCCTCACACCCCGGGTCATGGCACTGATGAGGTGCCGGGCCCTCACACCCGTGGCCATGGCACTGAAGGTTTGCCCATCCCTCATTCCTGGTCATGTACTTAAAGTAGTGCCCGGCCCTACACCCCGATTCATGGCACTGAAAGGGTGCCTGGCCCTCACACCCCGGGCCATGGTTCTGGAGGGGTCTCCGGCCCTGACACCCCGGATCATGACACTGAAGGGGTGCCCGGCCCTCACACCCCGGGCCATGGTGCTGGAGGGGTGCCCGGCCCTCACATACCGGGTCATGGAACTGAAGGGGTGCCCGGACATCACACCCCGGGTCATGTCACTGAAGGGGTGCACGGCCCTCACACCCCGGGTTATGGACCGAAAAGGGTGCCCGGCCGTCACACCCCTGGCCATGGCACTGAAGGTGTGCCCGGTCCTCACACCCCTGGTTATAGACCTAAACGGGTGCCCGGCCCTCACACCCCGGGTCATGTCATTGAAGGGGCGCCCGGCCCTTATACCCCGGGTCATTGTGGTAGAGGGGTGCTCGGCCCTCACACCCCGATTCTTGGCACTGAAATCGAGCCCAGCCCTCATACCCCGGGTCATGGTGAGGAAGAGGTGCCCGGCCCTCACACCCCGGGTCATGGTGAGGAAGGGATGCCCGGCCCTCGCACCCCGTTTCATGGCACTGAAGTGGTAACCGGCCCAGATGCCCCGGGTCATGTCACTGAACGGGTGCCCGGCCCTCACACCCCGTTTCATGGCACTGAAGTGGTGCCCGGCCCTGACGTCCTGGGTCATGTCACTGAAGGGGTTCCCAGCCCTCACCCGGGTCATCTCACTGAAGGGGTGCCGGCCACACCCAGTTTCATGGCAATGGTGTGCACCAACCCTCACACCCGTTGTCATAGACCCTAAGCAGGTGCCCGGCCCATCACACCCCGGGTCATAGGGCTGAAGGGATTTGCCCAGCCTTCACACCACGTTTAATGGCACTGAAGGGTGCTGGGACCTGACGCCCAGGTCACGTCACTGAAGGGTTCCAGCAATCGCCCAGGGTTATGTCACTGAAGGGGTTCCCGGCCCTCACACCCCGTTTCATGGCACTGAACGGGTGCCCGGCCCTCACACCCCGTTTCATGGCACTGAACGGGTGCCCGGCCATCACACCCCGGGTCATGGGGCTGAAGGAGTGACAGGCACTCACATCCCGGTTCATGGCACTGAAAGGGTGCCCGGCCCTCACACCCCGGATCATGGCACTGAAGGAGTGACCGGCACTGACACCCCGGTTCATGGCACTGAAAGGGTGCCCGGCCCACACACTCCGGGTCATGTCATTGAAGGGGTGCCCGGCCCTCACACCCCGGGTCATGTCAATGAAAGGGTGCCCGGCCCAAACACCACGGGTCATAGCACTGAAGGGGTGCCCGGCCCTCACACACCGGTTCATGGCTCTGAAGGGGTGCCCGGCCCTCACACCCCTGATCATGGCATTGAAGGGGTGCCCGGCCATCACACTCCGGGTCATAGACCTAAAGGGGTGCCCGGCCCTCACACCCCAGCTCATGGGGTTGAAGCGGTTCCCGGCGCTCACACCACGGGTCATAGAGCTGAAGGGGTGCCCGGCCATCACATCCAGATTCATGGCACTCAAAGGGTGCCCGGCCCTCATACCCCATGTCATGTGAAGGGTGCCAGCCCTAACACCCAGTTCACAGCACTGTGCCGGCCCTCACACACCGTTTCATGGCATTGATGGGGTGCCAGCCCTCACACCCAGTTCATAGCTCTGTAGGGGTGCCCAGCCCTCACACCCATTCCTTGGCACTGAAGTGCCCGCCCTGACTTGCCAGGTCATGTCACTGAAGGGATGCCCGGCCCTCACACCCCGGTTCATAGCTCTGTAGGGGTGCCCGGCCCTCACACCCCGTTTCATGGCACTGAAGGGGTGCCCGGCCCTGACGCCCAGGGTCATCTCACTGAAGGGGTGCCCGGCCCTCACACCCCGTTTCATGGCACTGAAGGTTTTCCCGGCTCTCACACCCCGGGTCATGGCACTGAAGCGGTGCCCGGCCGTCACACCCCTGGACATGGCAATGAAGGTGTGCGCCGGCCCTCACACCCGTTGTCATAGACCTAAACGGGTGCCCGGCCATCACACCCCGGGTCATAGGGCTGAAGGGGTGCCCGGCCTTCACACCCCGTTTATTGGCACTGAAGGGGTGCTGGGACCTGACGCCCCGGGTCACGTCACTGAAGGGGTTCCCGGCACTCACACCCCGGGTCATGGAACTGAAGCGGTGCCCGGCCGTCACACCCTTGGACATGGCACTGAAGGTGTGCCCAGCCCTCACACCCCGGATCATGGCACTGAAGGAATGATCGGCACTCACACCCCGGTTCATGGCACTGAAAGGGTGCCCGGCCCTCATACCCCGGGTCATGGTGCTGGAGGGGTGCCCGGCCTTCACACCCCGTTTCATGGAACTGAAAGAGTGCCCGGCCCTCACACACCGGTTTATGGCACTAAAGGGGTGCCCGGCCCTCACACCCCAGGTCATGGGGTTGAAGCGGTTCCCGGCGCTCACACAACGGGTCATAGAGTTGAAGGAGTGCCCGGCCATCACACCCAGATTCATGGCACTCAATGGGTGCCCGGCCCTCATACCCCATATCATGTGAAGGGGTGCCCGTCCCTAACACCCCGGTTCACAGCACTGTAGGGGTGCCCGGCCCTCACACCCCGTTTCATGGCACTGATGGGGTGCCCGGCCCTCACACCCCGGTTCATAGCTCTGTAGGGGTGCCCGGCCCTCACACCCAGTTTCATGGCACTGAAGGAGTGCCCGGCCCTCACACCCCGGCTCATGGCACTGAAGGGGTGCCCGGCCCTGATGCCCCGGGTCATGTCACTGAAGGGGCTCCCGGCCCTCGCACCAGTGATCATGGCACTGAAAAGGGGCCCGGCCCACACACCCCGGTTCATGTCATTGAAGGGGTGCCCGGCCCTCATCCCCTGGGTCATGGTGCTAGAGGGGTGCCCGGACCTCACACCCCGATTCTTGGCACTGAAATCGAGCCCGGCCCTCACATCCCGGGTCATGGTGCTGAAGGGTTGACTGGCCCTCACACCCCGGGTCATGGCACTGAAGGAGTGACCAGCCCTCACACCCCGGGTCATGGCACAGAAAGGGTGCCCGGCCCACACTCAGTTCATGTCATTGAAGGGATTCCCTGTCCTCACACCCTGGGTCATGTCACTGAAACGGTGCCCAGCCCTCCACCCCGGATGCATAGCACTGAAGGGTGCCAGCCCTCATATACCAGTCCATGGTGCTGAAGGTGCCAGCTCCTCCTGGCCAGTTCCTTGGCACTACAAATCATGCCCACTTCCCTCACCCAGGTCATGGTGCTGAAGGGCAGCCCTCACACCCCGATTCAGCGGCACTGAAGGGGTGCCCTGCCCTCTCCACACCCCGGGTCATGTGAAGGGGTGCCAGCCCCTAACTACCCAGTTTACAGCACTCTAAAGGGTGCCCGGCCCTCACACCCCGGGTCATGTCACTGAAAAAGTGTCCGGCCCTCACACCCCGGGTCATGTCACTGAAGGGGTTCCCGGCCCTCACACCCCGGGTCATCTCACTGAAGGGGTGCCCGGCCCTCACACCCCGTTTCATGGCACTGAAGGGGTTCCAGGCTCTCACACCCCGGGTCATGGCACTGAAGCGGTGCCCAGCCGTCACACCCCTGGAAATGGCAATGAAGGTGTGCACCGGCCCTCACACCCGTTGTCATAGACCTAAACGGGTGCCTGGCCATCACACCCCGGGTCATAGGGCTGAAGGGGTGCCCGGCCTTCACACCCCGTTTAATGGCACTGAAGGGGTGCTGGGACATGACGCCCCGGGTCACGTCACTAAAGGGGTTCCCGGGACTCACACCCCGGGTCATGGAACTGAAGCGGTGCCCGGCCGTCACACCCTTGGACATGGCACTGAAGGTGTTCCCGGCCCTCACACCCCTTGTCATAGACCTAAACGGGTGCCCGGCCATCACACCCCGGGTCATGGGGCTGAAGGAGTGACAGGCACTCACACCCCGGTTCATGGCATTGAAAGGGTGCCCGGCCCTCACACCCCGGATCATGGCACTGAAGGAGTGACCGGCACTGACACCCCGGTTCATGGCACTGAAAGGGTGCCCGGCCCACACACTCCGGGTCATGTCATTGAAGGGGTGCCCGGCCCTCACACCCCGGGTCATGTCAATGAAAGGGTGCCCGGCCCAAACACCACGGGTCATAGCACTGAAGGGGTGCCCGGCCCTCACACACCGGTTCATGGCTCTGAAGGGGTGCCCGGCCCTCACACCCCTGATCATGGCATTGAAGGGGTGCCCGGCCATCACACTCCGGGTCATAGACCTAAAGGGGTGCCCGGCCCTCACACCCCAGCTCATGGGGTTGAAGCGGTTCCCGGCGCTCACACCACGGGTCATAGAGCTGAAGGGGTGCCCGGCCATCACATCCAGATTCATGGCACTCAAAGGGTGCCCGGCCCTCATACCCCATGTCATGTGAAGGGGTGCCCGGCCCTAACACCCCGGTTCAAAGCACTGTAGGGGTGCACGGCCCTCACACCCCGTTTCATGGCACTGATGGGGTGCCCGGCCCTCACACCCCGGTTCATGGCACTGAAGGGGTGCCCTGCACTGACGCCCCGGGTCGTGTCACTGAAGGGGTTCCCGGCCCTCACACCCCTGGTCATGGCACTGAAAGGGGGCCCGGCCCACACACCCCAGGTCATGTCATTGAAGGGGTGCCCGGCCCTCCACACCCAGGTCGCCCTCCACTAAGGGGTGCCTGGCCCTCACCCCGTTTCATGGCACTGAAGGGGGTGCCCGGCCCTGACGCCCCAGGTCTTCTCACTGAAGGGGTGTTCGGCCCTCACCCCGTTTCATGGCACTGAAGGGGTTCCCGGCTCTCACACCCCGGGTCTTGGCAATGAAGGTGTGCACCGGCCCTCACACCCGTTGTCATAGACCTAAACGGGTGCCCGGCCATCACACCCTGGGTCATAGGGCTGAAGGGGTGCGCGGCCTTCACACCCCGTTTAATGGCACTGAAGGGGTGCTGGGACCTGACGCCCCGGGTCACGTCACTGAAGGGGTTC
Organism: Homarus americanus; assembly: GCF_018991925.1. Classification (NCBI taxonomy): domain Eukaryota; kingdom Metazoa; phylum Arthropoda; class Malacostraca; order Decapoda; family Nephropidae; genus Homarus; species Homarus americanus. The sequence continues at coordinate 14,054 of NW_024745710.1, forward strand.
CCGGCACTCACACCCCGGGTCATGGAACTGAAATGGTGCCTGGCCGTCACACCCCTGGACATGGCAATGAAGGTGTGCACCGGCCCTCACACCCGTTGTCATAGACCTAAACGGGTGCCCGGCCCTCACACCTCGGATCATGGCACTGAAGGAATGATCGGCACTCACACCCCGGTTCATGGCACTGAAAGGGTGCCCGGACCTCATACCCCGGGTTATGGTGCTGGAGGGGTGCCGGGCCTTCACACCCCGTTTCATGGAACTGAAAGAGTGCCGGCCCTCACACACCGGTTCATGGCACTGAAGGGGTGCCCCACCCTCACACCCCAGGTCATGGGGTTGAAGCGGTTCCCGGCGCTCACACCACGGGTCATAGAGTTGAAGGGGTGCCCGGCCATCAAACCCAGATTAATGGCACTCAAAGGGTGCCCGGCCCTCATACCCCATGTCATGTGAAGGGGTGCCCGGCCCTAACACCCCGGTTCACAGCATTGTAGGGGTGCCCGGCCCCTCACCCCGTTCATATGGCACTGATGGGGTGCCCAGCCCTCACACAGTTCACCAGCTCTGTAGGGGTGCAGCCCTCACACACCCAGTTTCATGGCACTGAAGAGGTGCCCAGCCCTCACCAGCTCATGGCACTGAAGGGGTGCCAGCCCTAACGCCCGGAGTCATGTCACTGAAGGGTTCCCGGCCCCTCACACGGATCCATGGAACTGAAAAGGGGGCCAGCCCCACACCCAGTTCATGTCATTGAAGGGGTGCCCGGCCCTATCCTTACCCTGGGTCATGGTGCTAGAGGGGTGCGGACCTCACACACCCCGGGTCATGGCACTGAAGGAGTGACCGGCCCTCACACCCCGAGTCATGGCACTGAAAGGGTGCCCGGCCCACACACTCCAGGTTCATGTCATTGAAGGGGTTCCCTGTCCTCACACCCCGAGTCATGTCACTGAAACGGTGCCCGGCCCTCACACCCCGGGTCATAGCAGTGAAGGGGTGCCCGGCCCTCATACCCCGGGTCATGGTGCTAGAGGGGTGCCCGGCCCTCACACCCCGATTCATGGCACTGAAATCATGCCCAGCCCTCACACCCCGGGTCATGGTGCTGAAGGGGTGCCCCTGCCCTCACACCTCGGCTCATGGCAAAGAAGGGGTGCCCGGCCCTGACGCCCCGGGTCATGTCACTGAAGGGGTTCCCGGCCCTCACACGCCGGGTCATAGCACTGAAGGGGTGCCTGGCCCTCATACCCCGTTTCTTGGTGCTGGAGGGATGCCCGGCCCTCACACCCCGATTCATGGAACTAAAATCGCGCCCGGCCCTCACACTCCCGGTCATGGTGAGGAAGGGGTGCCCGGCCCTCACACCCCGTTTCATGGCACTGAAGGGGTAACCCGCCCTGATGCCCAGGGTCATGTCACTGAACGGGTGCCCGGCCCTCACACCCCGTTTCATGGCACTGAAGGGGTGCCCGGCCCTGACGCCCCGGGTCATGTCACTGAAGGGGTTCCCGGCCCTCACAC
>NW_024745711.1:0-12128 GCF_018991925.1 Homarus americanus
TTATAACCGATCAGGTGACTTTTTTGTAATCGATCAGCGGACTTTGTTATACTTGACCAGGGGGCTTTTTTATACTCGATCAGTTTACTTTGTTATACTCGACCAGGGGCCTTTGTTATACTCGATAAGGGGCCTTTGTTATACTCGTTCATGGGACTTTGTTATACTCGATCAGGGGACTTTGTTATACTCGGCCAGGGGACTTTGTCTCACTCGACCAGGGGTCTTTGTTATACTCGATCAGCGAACTTTCTTATACTCGAACTGCGGGCTTTGTTATACTCGATCTTGGGACTTTGTTATAGTCCATCAGGGGACTTAATGTATACTCGATCAGGGGACTTTGTTATTTTCGACCAGGGGCCTTTGCTATACTCGATTCGGGGCCTTTGTTATACTCGATCATGGGACTTTGTTATACTCGACCAAAGGACTTTGTTATACTCGACCAGGGGCCTTTGTTATACTCGATCAAAGGCCTTTGTTTTCTCGATAATGCGACTTTGTTATACTCGAATAGGGGTCTTTGTTATACTCGATCAGGGGACTTTGTTATACTCGATCAGGGGCTTTATTATACTCGATAAGGGCACTTTGTTAATCTCGAATAGGGGACTTTGTTATACTCGATCAGGGGACTTTGTTTTACTAGATCTTGGGACTTTGTTATACTCGATCTGTGGGCTTTGTTATTCTCGATCAAGGGACCTTGTTATACTCGATCAAGGGGCTTTGTTATACTCGATCAGGGGTGTTTGTTTTACTCGACTAGGGACTTTGTTATATTCGGTTAGGGGCCTTTCTTATACTCGATCAGTGGGCTTTGTAATTCTCGATCAGGGCACTTTGTTATACTCGATCAGGGTACTTTGTGATACTCGATCACGGGACTTTGTTATACTCTATCAGGGGACTTTGTTATACGCGATCTTGGGACTTTGTTATCCGCCATTAGGGTCCTTTGTTATACTCGATCAGGGGACTTAGTTATACTCGATCAGGGGACTTTGTTATACTCGATCAGGGGGCTTTGTTATACTCGATCAGGGGACTTTGTTATACTCGATCAGGGGTGTTTGTTATACTCGATCAGGGGACTTTGTTATACTCGATCAGGGGACTTTGTTATACTCGATCAGGGGACTTTGTTATTCTCGATAAGGGGACCTTGTTATACTCGATCAGGGGACTTTGTTATAACCGATCATGTGACTTTTTTGTAATCGATCAGCGGACTTTGTTATACTTGACCAGGGGGCTTTTTTATACTCGATCAGTTTATTTTGTTATACTCGACCAGGGGCCTTTGTTATACTCGATAAGGGGCCTTTGTTATACTCGATCATAGGACTTTGTTATACTCGACCAGGGGACTTTGTTATACTCGGCCAGGGGACTTTGTCTCACTCGACCAGGGGTCTTTGTTATACTCGATCAGCGGACTTTCTTATACTCGAACTGGGGGCTTTGTTATACTCGATTTTGGGACTTTGTTATACTCCATCAGGGGACTTTAGTATACTCGATCAGGGGACCTTGTTATTTTCGACCAGGGGCCTTTGCTATACTCGATTCGGGGCCTTTGTTATACTCGATCATGGGACTTTGTTATACTCGACCAAAGGACTTTGTTATACTCGACCAGGGGCCTTTGTTATACTCGATGAGGGGCCTTTGTTTTCTCGATAATGCGACTTTGTTATACTCGAATAGGGGTCTTTGTTATACTCGATCAGGGGACTTTGTTATACTCGATCAGGGGCTTTATTATACTCGATAAGGGCACTTTGTTAATCTCGAATAGGGGACTTTGTTATACTCGATCAGGGGACTTTGTTTTACTAGCTCCTGGGACTTTGTTATACTCGATCTGGGGGCTTTGTTATACTCGATCAAGGGACCTTGTTATACTCGATCAAGGGGCTTTGTTATACTCGATCAGGGGTGTTTGTTTTACTCGACTAGGGACTTTGTTATATTCGGTTAGGGGCCTTTCTTATACTCGATCAGTGGGCTTTGTAATTCTCGATCACGGGACTTTGTTATACTCTATCAGGGGACTTTGTTATACGCGATCTTGGGACTTTGTTATCCGCCATTAGGGTCCTTTGTTATACTCGATCAGGGGACTTAGTTATACTCGATCAGGGGACTTTGTTATACTCGATCAGGGGGCTTTGTTATACTCGATCAGGGGACTTTGTTATACTCGATCAGGGTGTTTTTTTACTCGATTTTTTTTATACTTTCGATCAGGGGACTTTGTTATACTCGATCAGGGGACTTTGTTATACTCGACCAGGGGGCTTTTTTATACTCGATCAGGGGGTTTTGTTAAACTCGATGAGGGGGCTTTGTTATACTCGATCAGGGGACTTTGTAATAATCGATCAGGGAACTTTGTTATACTCGATCAGGGGGTTTTAATACTCGATAAGGGGACATTCTAGAACTCGATCAGGGGACTTTTTTATACTCGATCATGGGCTTTGTTATACTCGATCAGGGGGCTTTGTTATACTCGATCACGGGACTTTGTTATTCTCGATAAGGGGACCTTGTTTTACTCGATCAGGGGACTTTGTTATAACCGATCAGGTGACTTTGTCGTACTCGATCAGCGGACTTTGTTATACATGACCATGGGGCTTTTTTTATACCTGATCAGTGGACTTTGTTATACTCGATCAGGGGACTTTGTTATACTCGATGAGGGGACTTTGTTATATGCGATCAGGGGACTTTGTTATACTCGATCTTGGGACTTTGTTATACTCCATTGGTGTCCTTTGTTATACTCGATCAGGGGCCATAGTAATACTCGAGCAGGGGACTTTATTATACTCGATCAGGGGTCTTTGTTATACTCGATCAGGGGACTTTGTTATACTCGATCAGGGGACTTTGTTATATTCAACGAAGGGGCTTTGTTATACTCGATCAGGGGACTTTGTTATACTCGTTCAGGGGACTTTCTAGTACTCGATCAGGGGACTTTTTTATACTCGATCATGGGCTTTGCTATACTCGATGAGGGGGCTTTGCTATACTCGATCACGGGACTTTGTTATTCTCGATAAGGGGACCTTGTTATACTCGATCATTGGACTTTGTTATAACCGATCAGGTGACTTTGTTGTACTCGATCAGCGGACTTTGTTATACTTGACCAGGGGGCTTTTTTATACACGATCAGGGGACTTTGTTATACTCGATCAGGGGACTTTGTTATACTCGATCAGGGGACTTTGTTATACTCGATCAGGGGACTTTGTTATACTCGATCTTGGGACATTGTTATACTCCATTAGGGTCCTTTGTTATACTCGATCAGGGGCCATAGTTATACTCGATCAGGGGACTTTGTTATACTCGATCAGGGGTCTTTGTTATATTCGATCAGGGGACTTTGTTATACTTGATCAAGGGTGTGTGTTTTACTCGATCAGGGGATTTTGTTATGCTTCGATCAGGGGGCTTTGTTATACTCGATCAGGGGACTTTGTTATATTCAATGAAGGGGCTTTGTTATACTCGACCAGGGGACTTTGTTATACTCGTTCCGGGGACTTTGTTATACTCGATCAGGGGGCTTTATTATACTCGATCTTGGGACTTTGTTATACTCGACAGGGGACTTTGTTATACTCGATCAGGGGAATTTGTTATTTTCGACGAGGGGCCTTTGTTATACTCGATTCGGGGCCTTTGTTATACTCGATCATGGGACTTTGTTATACTCGATCAGGGGACTTTGTTATACTCGACCAGGGGACTTTATTATACTCGACGAAAGGCATTTTTATACTCGATCAGGGGGCATTGTTATACTCGATCAAAGGATTTGTTATACTCGATCAGGGGACTTTGTTATACTCGACCACGGGACTTTGTTATACTCGATCAGGGGCCTTTCTTATACTCGATCAGGGGGCTTTGTTATACTCGATGACGGGACTTTGTTATTCTCGATCAGCGACCTTTGTTATACGCGATCAGGGGACTTTGTTTTACTCGATCAGGGGACTTTGTTATACTAGTTCAGAGGACTTTGTTATACTCGATCTTGGGACTTTGTTATACTCGATCTGGGGGCTTTGTTATACTCGATCTTGGGACTTTGTTATACTCGATCAGGGGACTTTAGTATACTTGATAAGGGGACTTTGTCATTTTCGATCAGGGGCCTTTGCTATACTCGATTCGGAGCCTTTGTTATACGCGATCAGGGGACTTTGTTTTACTCGATCAGGGGACTTTGTTATACTAGTTCAGAGGACTTTGTTATACTCGATCTTGGGACTTTGTTATACTCGATCTGGGGGCTTTGTTATACTCGATCTTGGGACTTTGTTATACTCGATCAGGGGACTTTAGTATACTCGATAAGGGGACTTTGTCATTTTTGATCAGGGGCCTTTGCTATACTCGATTCGGGGCCTTTGTTATACTCGATCATGGGACTTTGTTATACTCGAGCAGGGGACTTTGTTATACCCGACCAGGGGCCTTTGTTATACTCGATCAGGGGCCTTTATTATACTCGATAAGGGGACTTTGTTAAACTCGATCAGGGAACTTTTTTATACTCGATCTGGGGACCTTGTTTTACTAGATCTTGGGACTGTGTTATACTCGATCAGGGGGCTTTGTTATACTCGATCAGGGGACTTTGTTATACTCGATCAGGGGTGTTTGTTATACTCGATCAGGGGACTTTGTTATACTCGATCTGGGGGCTTTGTTATACTCGATCAGGGGTGTTTGTTTTACTCGACTAGGGACTTTGTTATATTCGGTCAGGGGCCTTTCTTATACTCGATCAGTGGACTTTGTTATACTCGATTAGGGACTTTGTTATTCTCGATCAGGGCACTTTGTAATACTCGATCAGAGTACATAGTTATACTCAATCAGGGGAGTTTGTTATACTCGATCAGGGGACTTTGTTATACGTAATCTTGGGATTTTGTTGTACGCCATTAGGGTCCTTTGTTATACTCGATCAGGGGACTTAGTTATACTCGATCAGGGGACTTTGTTATACTCGATCTTGGGACTTTGTTATACTCGATGAGGGGACTTTGTTATACTCGATCAGGGGACTTTGTTATACTCGATCAGGGGACTTTGTTATATTCAATGAAGGGGCTTTGTTATAGTCGATCAGGCGACTTTGTTATACTCGTTCAGGGAACTTTCTAGTACTCGATCAGGGGACTTTTTTATACTCGATCATGGGCTTTGCTATACTCGATGAGGGGGCTTTGCTATACTCGATCACGGGACTTTGTTATTCTCGATAAGGGGACCTCGTTATACTCGATCATTGGACTTTGTTATAACCGAACAGGTGACTTTGTTGTACTCGATCAGCGGACTTTGTTATACTTGACCAGGGGGCTTTTTTATACTCGATCAGGGGACTTTGTTATACTCGATCAGGGGACTTTGTTATACTCGATCAGGGGACTTTGTTATACTCGATCAGGGGACTTTGTTATACTCGATCTTGGGACATTGTTATACTCCATTGGGGTCCTTTGTTATAATCGATCAGTGGCCATAGTTATACTCAATCAGGGGACTTTGTTATACTCGATCAGGGGTCTTTGTTATATTCGATCAGGGGACTTTGTTATACTCGATCAAGGGTGTGTGTTTTCCTCGATCAGGGGATTTTCTTATGCTCGATCAGGGGCTTTGTTATACTCGATCTGGGGACTTTGTTATATTCAATGAAGGGGCTTTGTTATAATCGACCAGGGGACTTTGTTATACTCGTTCAGGGGACTTTGTTATACTCGATCAGGGGCTTTATTATACTCGATCTTGGGACTTTGTTATACTCGATCAGGGGACTTTGTTATACTCGATCAGGGGAATTTGTTATTTTCGACGAAGGGCCTTTGTTTTATTCGATTCGGGGCCTTTGTTATACTCGATCATGGGACTTTGTTATACTCGATCAGGGGACTTTGTTATACTCGACCAGGGGACTTTATTATACTCGACCAGGGGGCTTTTTTATACTCGATCAGGGGACCTTGTTTTACTAGATCTTGGGCCTTTGTTATACTCGATCATGGGACTTTGTTATACTCGATCAGGGGACTTTGTTATACTCGTTCAGGGGACTTTGTTATACTCGATCAGGGGGCTTTATTATACTCGATCTTGGGACTTTGTTATACTCGATCATGGGACTTTATTATAATCGACCAGGGGACTTTGTAATTTTCAACCAGGGGACTTTGTTATACACGACCAGGGGACTTTGTTATACTCGATCAGGGGACTTTGTTATACTCGATTAGGGGGCTTTATTATACTCGATAAGGGGACTTTGTTTTATTCGGTCAGGGGCCTTTCTTTTACTCGATGAGGGTGCTTTGTTATGCTCGATGAGGGGACTTTGTTATACTCAATCAAGGGGATTTATTATACTCGATAAGGGGACTTTGTTAAACTCGATCAGGGGACTTTGTTATACTCGAACATGGGACTTTGTTTTACTAGATTTTGGGACTGTGTTATACTCCATTAGGGTCCTTTATTATACTTGATCAGGGGCCATAGTTATACTCGATCAAGGGACTTTGTTATACTCGATTAAGGGGCTTTGTTATACTCGACCAGGGACTTTGTTATACTCGTTCAGGGGACTATGTTATACTCGTTCAGGGGACTTTGTTATACTCGATCAGGGGATTTATTATACTCGATCTTGGGACTTTATTATACTCGATAAGGGGACTTTGTTATACTCGATTAGGGGACTTTTTTATACTCAATCATGGGCTTTGCTTTCCTCGATCAGGGGAGTTTGTTATACTCGCTCAGGGGACTTTGTTATACTCGATCAGGGTGCTTTATTATACTCGATCTTTGGACTTTGTTATACTCGATCAGGGGACATTGTTATATTCGATCAGGGGAATGTGTTATTTTCGACGAGGGGCCTTTGTTATACTCAATCAGGGGACTTTGTTATACTCGACCAGGGGCCTTTCTTATACTCGATCAGGGGGGTTTGTTATACTCGATGACGGGACTTTGTTATTCTCGATCAGGGGGCTTTATTATACTCGATAAGGGGACTTTGTTATACTCAATCAGGGGACTTTTTTATACTCGATCAGAGGGTTTTGTTATAATCGATCAGTGGACTTTGTATATACTCGAATAGGGACTTTGTTTTATTCGGTCAGGGGCCTTTCTTATACTCGATGAGGGTGCTTTGTTATACTCGATCTTGGGACTTTGTTATACTCCATTAGGGTCCTCTGTTATACTCGATCAGGGGCCATAGTTATACTCGATCAGTGGACTATGTTATACTCGATAATGGGACTTTGTTATACTCGATCAGGGGTCTTTGCTATTCTCGATAAGGGGACTTTGTTATACTCGATCAGGGGCTTTATTATACTCGATAAGGGGACTTTGTTATACTCGATCAAGGGCCTTTTTTACACTCCTTTAGGGGCCTTTGTTATACTGAATCAGGGGACTTTGTTATACTGAATTTGGGGACTTTGTTATACGCGTTCAGTGGACTTTGTTATACTCGATCAGGGGTCCTTGTTATTCTCGATCAGGGGACTTTGTTATACTCGATCAGGGTACTTTGTTATACTCGATCTTGGGACTTTGTTATACGCCATTAGGGTCCTTTGTTATACTCGATCAGGGGACTTAGCTATAAGCGATCAGGGGACTTAGTTATACTCGATCAGACTTTGTACTATCGATCTTGGGACTTTATTTATATTTGTTATTTGCCTAATCAGGGACTTTTTATTCTCGATCAGGGGACTTTGTTATACTCGATTAGGGTACTTTGTTATACTCGATCTTGGAACTTTGTTATACGCCATTAGGGTCCTTTGTTATACTCGATCAGGGGACTTTGTTATTCTGGATCAGGGGACTTTGCTGTACTCGATCAGGCCACTTTGTTATACTCGATCTTGGGACTTTGTTATACGCCATTAGGGTCCTTTGTTATACTCGATCAGGGGACTTAGCTATAAGCGATCAGGGGACTTTGTTATACTCGATCAGGGAGCTTTGTTATACTTGTTCAAGGGACTTTGTTTTACTCGATCAGGGGTATTTGTTTTACTCGATCAGGGGACTTTTTTATACACGATCAGGGGACTTTGTTATACTCGATCAGGGGACTTTGTTTTACTAGATTTTGGGACTGTGTTATACTCGATGAAAGGCCTTTGTTGTACTCCATTAGGGGCCTTTGTTATACTGGATCAAGGGACTTTGTTATACTCGATCAGGGGACTTTGTTATACTCGATCAAGGGGCTTTGTTATACTCGATAGGGGGTGTTTGTTTTACTCGACTAGGGACTTTGTTATATTCGGTCTGGGGCCTTTCTTATACTCGATCAGTAGACTTTGTTATACTCGATCAGGGGACTTTGTTATTCTCGATCAGGGCACTTTGTTATTCTCGATCAGGGCACTTTGTTATACTCGATCAGGGGACTTTGTTATACTCGATTAGGGGACTTTGTTATACGCAATCTTGGGACTTTGTTATACGCCATTAGGGTCCTTTGTTATACTCGATCAGGGGACTTAGTTATACTCGATCAGGGGACTTTGTTATACTCGATCAAAGGGCTTTGTTATACTCGATCAGGGGACTTTGTTATAATCGATAAGGGGCCTTTGTTATACTCGATCATGGGACTTTATTATAATCGACCAAGGAACTTTGTAATTCTCAACCAGGTTACTTTGTTATACACGACCAGGGGACTTTGTTATACTCGATCAGGGGACTTTGTTATACTCGATGAGGGGGCTTTATTATACTCGATAAGGGGACTTTGTTATACTCGATCAGGGGACTTTTTTATACTCGATCATGGGCTTTGCTATCCTCGATCAGGGGAGTTTGTTATACTCGCTCAGGGGACTTTGTTATACTCGATCAGGGGGCTTTATTATACTCGATCTTGGGACTTTGTTATACTCGATCAAGGGACATTGTTATACTCGATCAGGGGAATTTGTTATTTTCGACGAGGGGCCTTTGTTATACTCGATTCGGGGCCTTTGTTATACTCGATCATGGGACTTTGTTATACTCGACCAGGGGACTTTGTTATACTCGACCTGGGGGCTTTTTTATACTCGATGAGGGGGCTTTGTTATACTCGACGAGGGGCTTTCTTATACTCGATTAGGGGACTTTGATATTTTCGATCAGGGGACTCTGTTATGCTCGATTAGAGGACATTGTTATTCTCAATTAGGGGACTTTGTTATACTGGATCAGGGGACTTTGTTATACTCGATCATGAGACTTTGGTATACTCGACCAGGGGACTTTGTTATACTCGACCAGGGGGCTTTTTTATACTTGATGAGGGGGCTTTGTTCTACTCGATCAGAGGGCTTTGTTATACTTGATCAGGGACTTTGTTAAACTCGACCAGGGAACTTTGTTATACTCGACCTGGGGACTTTGTTATACTCGATCAGGGGACTTTGTATATACTCGACTAGGGACATTGTTATATTCGATGAGGTACCTTTCTCATACTCGATCAGGGGGCTTTGTTATACTCGATGACGGAACTTTGTTATACTCTATCTTGGGACTTTGTTATACTATATTAGGGTCCTTTGTTATACTCGATCAGGGGACTTAGTTATGCTCGATTAGGGGACTTTGTTATACTCGACCAGGGGACTTTGTTATACTCGACGAGAGGACTTTGTTATACTCGATCAGGGTCTTTGTTATTTTTGATCAGGGGTCTTTGTTATACTCGATCAGGGGACTTTGTTATACTCGATCAGGGGACCTTGTTATACAAGATCAGGGGACATTTTTATACTCGATCATGCGACTTTGTTATACGCCATTAGAGTCCTTTGTTATACTCGATTAGGGCACTTAGTTATACTCGATCAGGGGACTTTGTTATACTCGATCAGGGGGCTTTGTTAAACTCGATGATGGGACGTTGTTATACTCGATCAGGGGACTTTGTTATACTCGATCAGAGGACTTTGTTATACTCTATCTTGGGACTTTGTTATACTCCATTAGGGTCCTTTGTCATACTCGGTCAGGGGACTTTGTTATACTCGATCAGGGCACTTAGTTTTACTCGATCAGGGGACTTTGTTATACTCGATCAGGGGGCTTTGTTATATGCGATCAGGGAACTTTGTTATTCTCGATAAGGGGACCTTGTTATACTCGATCAGGGGACTTTGTTATAACCGATTAGGTCACTTTGTTGTACTCGATCAGGGGACTTTGTTATACTCGATCAGGGGGCTTTATTATACTCGATCAGGGTGTTTTGTTAAACTCGATGAGGGGGCTTTGTTATACTCGATCAGGGGACTTCGTTATACTCGGCCAAGGGACTTTGTCTTACTCGACCAGGGGACTTTGTTATACTCGATCAGCGGACTTTCTTTTACTCGAACTGGGCGCTTTGTTAAGCTCGATCATGGGACTTTGTTATACTCGATCAGGGGACTTTAGTATACTCGATCAGGGGACTTTGTTATTTTCTACCAGGGGCCTTTGCTATACTCGATTCGGGGCCTTTGTTATACTCGATCATGGGACTTTGTTATACTCGACCAGGGGACTTTGTTATACTCGACCATTTGCCTTTGATATACTCGATGAGTGGCCTTTGTTTTCTCGATAATGGGACTTTGTTATACTTGCATAGGGGTCTTTGTTATACTCGATCCGGGGACTATGTTATACTCGATCAGGGGCTTTATTATACTCGATAAGGGCACTTTGTTAATCTCGATCAGGGGACTTTGTTATACTCGATCAGGGGACTTTGTTTTACTAGATCTTGGGACTTTGTTATACTCGATCAGGGGGCTTTGTTATACTCGATCAGGGGTGTTTGTTTTACTCGACTAGGGACTTTGTTATATTCGGTAAGGGGCCTTTCTTATACTCGATCAGTGGGCTTTGTTATACTCGATCAGGGTACTTTGTTATACTCGATTACGGGACTTTGTTATACTCGATCAGGGGACTTTGTTATACGCGATCTTGGGACTTTGTTATACGCCATTAGTGTCCTTTGTTATTCTCGATCAGGGGACTGTGTTATACTCGGTCAGGGGGCTTTGTTATACTCGATCAGGGGACTTTGTTATACTCGATCAGGGGTGTTTGTTTTACTCGATCAGGGAGTTTATTCCTTCTCGATCAGGGGACTTTGTTATACTCGATCAGGGGACTTTGTTATACTCAATCAGGGGATTTTGTTATACTCGACTAGGGGCCTTTGTTAAACTCGATAAGAGACCTTTGTTATACTCGATTAGGGGGCTTTGTTATACTCGATCAGGGGTGTTTATTTTACTCGACTAGGGACTTTGTTATATTCGGTCAGGGGCCTTTCTTATACTCGATCAGTGGGCTTTGTTATTCTCGATCAGGGCGCTTTGTTATACTCGATCCAGGTACTTTGTTATACTCGATCACGGGAATTTATTATACTCGACCATGGGGACTTTGTTATACTCGATCAGGGAGCTTTTTTATACTCGATCAGGGGATTTTGTTAAACTCGATGAGGGGGCTTTGTTATACTCGATCAGGGGACTTTGTAATACTCGACCAGGGGACTTTGTTATACACGACCAGGGGACTTTGTTATACTCGATCAGGGGACTTATTATACTCGATCAGGGGTTTTTATTATACTCGATAAGGGGACTTTCTAGTACTCGATCAGCGGACTTTGTTATACTTGACTAGGGGCTTTTTTATACTCGATCAGTGGACTTTGTTATACTCGATCAGGGGACTTTGTTATACTCGATGAGGGGACTTTGTTATACTCGATCAGGGGACTTTGTTATACTCGATCTTGGGGCTTTGTTATACTCCATTAGGGTCCTTTGTTATACTCGATCACGGGCCATAGTTATACTCGATCAGGGGGACTTTATTATACTCGATCAGAGGTCTTTGTTATTCTCGATCAGGGGACTTTGTTATACTCGATCAGGAGACTTTGTTATATACAATGAAGGGGCTTTGTTATACTCGATCAGGGGACTTTGTTATACTCGTTCAGGGGACTTTCTAGTACTCGATCA
>NW_024745712.1:0-15357 GCF_018991925.1 Homarus americanus
ATATAGTTACTAAGTGCAAAAAAGTGGATACAATCTTAATATGTCGGCTATCTTGCCATTAGAGATGAAGTGTTGTGCCATTTCACACACAGTGTGCTTGGACCTGTCCCTAAAAGGTTCTATCTTCACACAGTCGAGGACGTTGTGTTCAAGTGTGTGGCCATATGTATGGCCACACACTTTACAATTAGTTTTGTTTACATCTGCTTGAGGAACATACTGCCAAAGGTACTTATATCCTATCCTTAATCTAGCGGTTACAACATCTTGTAATCTAGTGATCTTGTTACTTGCTCCATATACATGTTTCACTTGATACATCTCATCATGGTAACCTATGGATCGACTAGTGCCTGTTTGCACTTGTCTACTTGTGTCAAACTCATCAATAAGTTCTTTCCTAATTACAGTTTTAAGGGTTCTTTTTGACAGACCCAAATTGTATTCAACGGTGTCATTGTTAGACGCGAGTTTGGCGAGGGCATCAACTCTGTCATGTTTTATGAGGCCTATGTGAGAGGGGATCCACAACAGTTTGACCTTGACACTCCGGTCAACAAGGCACGCATATTTGTGTCTGGCTTCAGAGACAAGAGCGTGACAACCTGAATCGAGGGTGCCAAGGGCAAGTAGAGAGGATAGAGAGTCAGTGATGATGAGACTGTCAGTAACAGTGGTTTCAATTAATTTAATAGCTGTGAGTATGGCAACTAATTCAGTTTGTAGAGTGGATGCCCAGTTGTTACTTCTAACTCCTTTCTCAATTATATTACCGTCAGGTTGAGTCACAACAATAGCACTTCCAGCCCTCCCACAGGCGGTGTTTAGAGATCCATCAGTGTAGATGGTCTGTGTGATATTATCATCAGTCTGTAGAGTGTGTATGTGTTCAAGAGCTCTCAATTTGGCAGTGTGTTGGAGATAAATGCTTTGTATAATTAATTTTTTAGGCGGATATGTCGGTATTGTGATATCGAAGGGAACTGTCCGCCAGGGTGGCAGGAAGCGCTGTTGTGTTTCAACTTTGTACAGGTGGTCTAGTCCAAACATCTTCATATGTGTAGCTGTAGTTTGGATCCATTTAGACTCAGTAGTCCCATGGTTCATACATTCTAGCAATTTTAAGGAAACAATGTTATCAGGATCACCACGCAGAAGCCTCAGGGCTATCATGAGGTTGACTTCAATTATTCTATCTTTAACACTGGGTATACCTAGTTCTTTCCTCATATTAAGTACTTTAGTGCTCATGGGACATCCTAGGATAATTCTGGGTGCTTTATTTTGCATTTTCTCGAGCTTGTCAACGCCTTTCCTGTCACGAATGACCAGGGCTGGTGCGTGGTAATCTATCAGAGATCTTATATAGCCTAGGCACATTGTTTTAACAATTCTAATATTAGCACCATAGTGCGGGCTGTACCCCGCTACACTTCTAAGAGGTCTCAGTCTGTCAGTACATTGGCGGGTTAGCTGCTGTATGGCAGGTAGGGAACAAGGGACGGAGGCACCAAGATATTTTAAAGAAGAAACATAGTCAATAGTGTTGTTACCTATCTTGAACTTGGTATTAAATTTAATAATGCATTCATAAGAACATTGAACAAAGTGGGGCTAAGCACTCCACCTTGAGGGGTACCAAGTTGCATATCTTTAACTTCACTTTTGTAACCCTGAAACAGTGCAGCAGCCCTTCTGTTGGTTAGGTAACCACTTATCCAGTGTAACAGCCTACCTCCTATATCCATTTTGGCTAGTTCATACAATATCAATTGCCTATTGGCAATATCAAATGCAGCTTTTAGGTCAAGAAATGTGGTGTATCTGTGCCTTTCATCACCATGCACAGTTAGGAATGTGGTGATGCAATTATGTACACCTTTACCATGGGTGAAGCCATTTATGTTTGGAGACATGTGTTCTCTGATTCTATATAAGAGTCTGCCAAGAACCATCCTCTCAAAGGTTTTACACAGGCAGCTGGTTAGTGATATGGGACGAAAGGCATCAGGTTGTCCTGGTTTCGGTATTGGTACAACAATACTGCTGGTCCATGATGTGGGTAGTTGGCCCTCGGCATGACTCATATTGTACAATACCAACAATGGATTGCCTGGCACGCGCCTTAGTAGTCTAATGATGTTGTAGGTGACTCTGTCCTCTCCAGGGGAAGTAGACCTACCCCTGGCGAGGGCGGCGTCAAGCTCCCACTCAGTATATGGAACATCACACTCATCGTGCTGTTTGCCCAGCATAAAGCTAATAAGATTACTTCTCTCTACAGACTTCGCATCAAGGAGTCCCCGAGTCCCAGCTGGTAACATGTCATAGCTCGACACATGAGCCCACTTTGTTATTAGCTCATTCGACTTTTGCAGAGGGTTTGGATGGGAGACGTGTCTTCTGTTTTTACCTCTGATTATGTTTATGTCTTTCCAGACTTTGCTGAGGGATGTGTGTTGGTTCAGGCTGTTGACATATGTCTCCCATGCATTTTGTCTGAGTTCGTTTGCACGTTCCCTGACAACAGCAAGGGAAGCTTGATACAATTGTAACATTTGAGATGTTCTAATTGTCTGTAACCCTTACCCACCCTCCTGGCCCTAGCCCTGAGTTTTTTCAGCTCAGGGTCATTATGGCACTGCTGTTGCCTGTTCCCATTATGCTGACCACGTTTTCTCCTTTTTTTGGTGGAGGCATTGTTGGTGAAGTATACATAAGTCCTATCTATCAGATCGTCATGGAAACTTTGGTAGTTGTCAGGCTTGTAGTCCTTGTACCAGTCATGGATGAAGCCTATGAACTGGCTTTCATGTTCTTGCTTGACTGTGATTCTACGTCTGTTGAGTTTACCACCAGTGGTGGTGTCATTGGCTACATGTATACTAGCTTGGATTGGGCTGTGGTCAGACATAAGATCAGTGACAACATCAGAGCTATGAGTTGTGTATGATAGATTAAAGCCAATACATTTGTCTAGACCCCGCCATAGATGTGTGTTGGTTCATTATTACCTATAATTTGAACATCTTCATATGCGCTGAGAAGTGAGATAAGTCTCCTACCATTGGTGTTAGTGGTGGAGTCACCTAATTTCTTGTGTCTAG
Organism: Homarus americanus; assembly: GCF_018991925.1. Taxonomy (NCBI): domain Eukaryota; kingdom Metazoa; phylum Arthropoda; class Malacostraca; order Decapoda; family Nephropidae; genus Homarus; species Homarus americanus. The sequence goes on from NW_024745712.1 coordinate 3,108, forward strand.
TATTCAGGTCACCCATCAGGACAGTGGGCTCAGTGTGCAAAAAGTCTGGGAGATCTGTGTACTGAAACTGATCTGAGGGAGCATAGGCGTTTAGCACGTTGAGTGTGGAGTTGCCCAGGTGGATAGTGATCCCATGGTACTGAAGGTTGGTAGTCTTTTTGGATACAAGAGGTACATGCGGGAGTGACTTCTTAACATACATCAAACATGTGTGAGTAGAACTAGGATCATAATACACATAATTGGGCAGACTGGGTGGGGGCTTACCATTAGGTGTGAGACACTCCTGCAGACACACACTATCGATGTCCTCAGTCACAACTTTGTGGTGTAGGTCAGGGTATCGTTTTCTAAGGGATGAGATGTTCCAACTCATCACCTTCACCGCTCTGTATCTTTGCCTGGTATTAACACTGGCCATTATGAAATGTATTTGGAACTTTGTCTGGTATTAACACTGGTCATTATGAAATGTATTTGGAAAGAAGCAAAAGGCACTGTATGATACTGTTCTTTTCTGCGCTGCCTGTCCCTTCGGCAGGCAGTAGGCCAGTTAACCTTTTTGAAACATTTCTGGAGCATGTACGGCTCAACAATTGTTGTATTTCAGTGGCAGACAATAACACACTTTGGTTACACTCGACATCACCACCATTTTCTGTTTGTGCTTGTTCATCTTCACTGACCATATCCGCAGAGGCATCAGTAGAACTGTTACCAGTATCACTATTTTCCTCTGCGTGGACACTAGTTCCTGGTGGGTCTTGAGTTTCCACATCTGGTACTGACATCTGAATGTCTTCAGTTTGACTGTAATTTTTCCGTAGCTGCTGCACTGTGTTGGTGGTGGTTTTTTCTTTCGATGACTGCTGGTGATGATCCTGGAGCTTTGGTGGGGAGGGCGGGACAGGGGTTGGCCGTAGGGAGTACCCTAGCAGCATTAGTGTTTCTTGAGACCTGCCTGGGTGGCGGGTCTGGGCGCTGAAGGGGTGTAGGAGCTCTAGAACAGTTAGGGTGCCATACAGGAACTCCAACTGTTTTGCAGTTAATACACTTCTGTTGGATGACACCCCCTTGAGCAACTGTATCTCTGCAAACCTGTGTTGCATGTTGCCTTGAGCAGAGACCACACCACGGCTTAGTCGAGGGGCATAACCGGGCCACATGGCCCCAGTGCTGACAGTTGTAACACCTCCGGTTAGGGGGCTGATAGAAAGTTACCTTCAGAGTCCGATAGGCACCACGGACTCGAATGGTCTTGGGTGGGTCTTCCGAGCCAACCCAGTCTGCAATGACTGCATTCTTGCCCCCGAGTCGCTTCGTCCTTCTGATGTAGGGATGGGCTTCTAGTAGTGTAGGGGTCTGGTACTGGTCGAGCCCTATGATTAAGATGGTTTTCTTGCTCGATGGTTGGGATGATTGTTCCATGGTTATTCCCCTTATGCTATTGGTGAGGAGATCCTGTATGACTGCTGGGTCGTTTCTAATCAGAACATGATCTTGTGTACCGACTCTGAACTGAAACTCAGCCTCAGGGTATTTGTCTTCCGCATCGTTCAGCCAGAGATACTTGTCTTCAGGTGATGTACCTTCAGGGAAGTATAATCTTACTCTCATGGGGGGTTGTGGTTGTAGTTGATTGTCTCTAAGTCTTTCTGCCTTTTCGGCCTTCCGCTTGTTCCTGGACTGAACTAGTTGAAAGCCATCCTCTCCGTTGGTGTCAAGGTCAACACCACAGTCGCCTGGCTCACTCAGTGCATCAGGAGAGTTAAAGCGAGTAGCTGGGTCTCCAGTCAACTCAGACATGGTGGAGTTACAGGGCTCGACTTATATGCCTACGTCAGAGGGCCGAGGACTGCTTGGCACTCCTAGGAAGTCAGCGGTGGTTGGGAGGCGTAACCCTCTTAGAGGACAAAGGAGACTGGCATCTACAGCGTATTAGCGGTGTGAGGGGAGGCCATGAGCGGGCCTCCCGCGGAGGGAGTGTGGTGACGGGGGGACTAAGGTAACAGGAGTTTTCTCAGTTTATAAACACTTTTATTACACTACACTTGTTCTTAATAGTATCTCTGTTTTTCTGGTTAGATACAGTATCAAAGTCAATTTTAGTTTCAAAAGAACTAACCAGCTTGGCACACTATGAGGAGGGGGGTTTGTGTAAACAAACCCTCACCACATGGCCGAGCGTGACCACAAGGGTATAGGCCTTGCCTCGCGGGCACCTACACACCTACACACGACACAGTGCTCAACACACGGTAGTTCACTTGTTATACAGGCAACATATTTGCAGTTGTTGACCTATCCCCACCCTACTGGGTGGTGTTGTGTTATTTCGAAGTCAAGTGTGAAGCCGACCCACTGTTGTTCTCAGGGTGGACTGATTAGCACCTCCTTGTCAGGAGATGGCGGTCAGTTCCCAGCGGTGCTTATCTCACTGGCGGGTCACGGCTCTCACTGGTACTGTCTAGTACTGAATTCACTGGCTTAAACACTGTTCATAACTGTTCAACACTGGTTCCACTTCTTTCCGAAACGAAATGTCACTTTTGATTATGTTGATATCCCGGTGGTGAGGATGGGTCGGGGAGAGGGACGTGGGGAATGGGCGTGTGTGGGTGTCTGTGTGTGTGTGTGTGTGTGTGTGTGTGTGTGTGGGTGTGTCTGTGTGTGTGTGTGTGTGTGTGTGTGTGCAAGGCAGAGTATCTCGTCAACAGCCAATATAAGAGTAATTAAAGCAAGTTTCATAAAGGTGTAAAGACTCTGAGACAAGACCACGCAGAATAAAACACTGGTGAATCTTTTCTTTTTCCGAATCCAATTTGAAGTTCACAAGATTCAAAATCCCTAACTTCCTCTTTTTCCCTCCAGTCCTTCACCACTACGTCCCCTACCCTTCCCCACCACCACACCCCTACCCTCCCCCATCACCACGCCTCTACCCTCTCCCACCCCTCCTAACCTCCGGCCCTCTTTCCCCCACCTCTCCTTCCACTGACCCTCCTTCCACCACCTCTCCTTCCCCCACCCCTCCTTCCACCACCCCTCCTTCCACCACCCCTCCTTCTCCCGGCCCTCCTACCCACCTCTCCTTCCCAACCCTCTTAACCCCCGGCCCTCTATCCCCCACCTCTCCTTCCACCGATCCCTCCTTCCCCCACCCTATTCCACCACCCCTCCTTCTCCCGGCCCTCCTTCTCCCGGCCCTCCTTCTCCCGGCCCTCCTACCCCCACCTCTCCTTCCCCCACCCCTCCTTCCACCACCTCTCCTTCTCCCGGCCCTCCTTCTCCCGGCCCTGCTACCCCACCTCTCCTTCCCCCACCTCTCCTTCCCTTACACCCCTCCTTCCCCCCACCTCTCTCCTTCCCCACCCTCCTTCCCCCACCTCCCTCCTTCCCCCATCTCCTTCCCCCTCATCTTCTCCTTCCTCCACCCCCTCCTTCCCCCAATTCTCCTTCCCCCAATTCTCCTTCCAATTCCTCCTTCCCCCACCCCTCCTTCCCCCACCCCTCCTTCCCCCGACCCTCCTTTCTTAAGAACAACAAATAAGTGAGAAAACAAATATCGGAGTTATGAGGAAACTTGTCTCTCACTCTATCATTGAACAACAAATAAGTGAGAAAACAAATATCGGAGTTATGAGGAAACTTGTCTCTCACTCTATCATTGAACCGTGTCCAAGAATCATTGAATGAATAATAATCTATGTTGGACTCCTGCGACACCAGCCAAGGGAAGGAGGAGAACCTGGTAAAGTGGGAGAACAAGTTTGAGGAGGGAATTTTAATTTTAAGAGGCCCTGAGGCTGCATACTTTCTCCTACCTCGGCCATTAAGTTTGACGAGGGTGAAAACTTTCCATAAAAAGTGGTGGAAAAAAAAAGGACACGTCTGTTTCCTTTTGTAGACTCACTCGGAAGGTAGTGTGAGATGTGCCCCAGTGTTTGTGTCTCTCTAGCGGAGTTGGATATTAATATAAGTCTCGCCAGGAGAAGTAATATTTCTTCTATGTCGGTGTTGAAGGAATTGTTTATACTCTCGGAGGATTTAGACGTGTGTGTGTGTGTGTGTGTGTGCGTGCGCGCTTTTATTGTTTTTCTGTGCGTGTTTAATAAGCATATTCTCTTTACGAAACTAACCTGGAAATAATTTACTCCCTCCTTAAAACATTTTTGTTATCTATTCAACAATTTCAAGCGAGAAAAAAAATACCTCTTCAAAAAATCCTTGATTACTTAGCCAGCATCGGGAATATATATTTTTTTCTTCCCACTAGAGAGCTTCACTTTTAAGGTGGGTAATCTGGCTTCTCCAGATTACCCACCATTTCGGAGGTTAGGTTAGGTTAGGTTAGGGGGTTAATCTTTAGGTGGAATAAGCTGGGGCGAAGATTCTTAAGGTGATCTAAAAAAAAAAATCTCCCGTACCCAGACAAACGTTCCTAAGACAGACATAAGACAGGTGATCATTGTCCTGATGCCCCTCTACCTGTACTAATTAGGTACAGGTAAGTTGCAAATACCTGGTGACATAGAAGAAAGAAGAGTATTAATATCATCCTGCAGTCACACACACACACACACACAGGTGAAGTAATTCGTCCATCGTCTTCAAGATAACTACCAAGAAGATAAATCATCAACCAATCACCTCACGCCAATCAAGATAACAAGCTTCAACCAAGACAAAAGCTCCATCAAGACAACAAGCTTCAACCAAGACAAAAGCTTCATCAAGACAACAAGCTTCAACTAAGACAAAAGCTTCATCAAGACAACAAGCTTCATCAAGACAACAAGTTTCAACTAAGACAAAAGCTTCATCAAGATAAGCTTCAACCAAGACAAAAGCTTCATCAAGACAACAAGCTTCAACCAAGACAAAAGCTTCATCAAGACAACAAGCTTCAACTAAGACAAAAGCTTCATCAAGACAACAAGCTTCATCAAGACAAGTTTCAACTAAGACAAAAGCTTCATCAAGACAACAAGCTTCATCAAGACAAAAGCTTCAAGACAAGCTTCAACCAAGACAAAAGCTTCGTCAAGACAACAAGCTTCAACTATCATACAGGCTCATAATAATCACCCCAAGATATTAATTTACCTTTCAATATAACTCAGTCGATATTATTTAATCTGTAAGTATTTTCTTTTTCATTCATCACCTCGAGTAGATGTGATTTGTTTAATAACTCACAATACGCAAGTTATCATTTCTTCAACTTCTTTCATCCCCAGCGTCTTTACATTCACATAGGTCCTTCTATTTTCCAATTTCTTTCATCACTAGCGCCTACACACACACACACCTTGGGTCCCATTTACCCACCCAAAATCGTCTGGATTCGTAGGATTTGTGAAATACCTAATGTAACTCTACCATCAGTCACGTAAGAGTAAGTGAATAAGTATGAGATGATTTTTCCCGAGATAGAGAAATAGTCTTATTTTCCTGAGAGAGAGAGAGAGAGAGAGAGAGAGAGAGAGAGAGATGCAGTGTAATTCTCCTAAGAGATAAGAGATATTCTCCTGACAAAGCACAACAGGACGATTATCAATAAGACTTTTAAAATACAGAAGCAAAATAAAAGAAGTACTAAATCCGGGTTACGTCTTCAAGTCTCAAAACGTAATAAATCCAGGTTACGTTTCCATGTCTCGAGCTCGCCAAGTTGTAATACAGAGGCTGGTAGACCTATGGAAAAAAATTCTATCAATTGAAACCATGAACCTGAGGTCAATATTGGCCAAGACTATTAAAAACAACAGAGGGTTATATCTTACATGGGCCATTTGACCTCTATACCCCATCATGGCTACCTGTAATAAGAACATAAGAACATAAGAAAATAAGGAGTCTGCAATAGGCCGGTTGGCCTGTGCATGGCAGCTCCTGTCGAGAGTTACTACCACTCTCTATCATCCATGAATCTATCTAGCCTCCTTTTGAAACTTTCCAGAGTTCCCGCACTTACTACAAAGTTGCTAAGCTTGTTCCAATCGTCCATAAGAACATAAGAACATAAGAAAATAAGGAGTCTGCAATAGGCCGGTTGGCCTGTGCATGGCAGCTCCTGTCGAGAGTTACTACCACTCTCTATCATCCATGAATCTATCTAGCCACCTTTTGAAACTTTCCAGAGTTCCCGCACTTACTACAAAGTTGCTAAGCTTGTTCCACTCGTCCATAAGAACATAAGAACATAAGAAAATAAGGAGTCTGCAGTAGGCCGGTTGGCCTGTGCATGGCAGCTCCTGTCGAGAGTTACTACCACTCTCTATCATCCATGAATCTATCTAGCCTCCTTTTGAAACTTTCCAGAGTTCCCGCACTTACTACAAAGTTGCTAAGCTTGTTCCACTCGTCCACCACCCTATTTGTGAACCAGTTTCTTCCTATCTCCCTCCTAAACCTAAACTTATCCAACTTGAATCCGTTGCTCCGAGTCCTATCCTGCTCGGATATTATAAGAACTTTATCTATATCCCCTTTATTGATTCCTTTCACCCACTTAAATACTTCTATCATATCTCCCCGCACTCTTCGTCTTTCTAGGGAATGCAAGTTAAGTTTCTTTAACCTATCCTGATATGGAAGGTTTCTAAGTCCCGGAATCATTTTTGTCATTCTTCGCTGCACCGACTCCAGTGAATTTATATCCATTCTATAATAGGGGCACCAGAACTGAACAGCATAATCGAGGTGTGGCCTAACAAGCGCAAGATATAGTTGCAATAAGACCTCTGCACTCTTGTTACTTACACTTCTAGATATAAAACCCAATACTCTGTGTGCCTTATTTCGAACATTAACGCACTGTTTTCTAGGCCGGAGGTCCGGGCTTACAAGTACCCCGAGGTCTCTTTCACAAGTCGACTTCTCTAGGTTGATGTTGTTAAGGCTGTATACATTATATATAAGTATTTGTTCTTCCAATATTAAGTACGCTGCACTTGCTGGTGTTGAATTTCATTTGCCATTTTTCAGACCACCCCTGCAGTTTATTTAGATCCTCCTGTAATGCATTTGCATCCTGCCCTGAATTAATTTGCCGCCCTATTTTGGTGTCATCCGCAAACTTGCTTATGTCACTGCTGATCCCAGTATCTAAATCGTTTATGTAGATTATGAACAAGAGTGGGCCTAGTACTGACCCCTGGGGAACCCCACTGGTTACACGGCCCCACTCAGATTTAACACCATCTACGCTGACCCTCTGCGTTTTATCGGTGAGCCATGATTTTATCCAATTTAAAACTTTCCCCTCGATACCATGAGCCTTAATTTTTCTCAGAAGCCTCTGATGCGGTACTCTGTCAAATGCTTTGCTAAAGTCTAAGTAAATAACATCGTAATTTTCGTCATTATCTACTACCTCGAAGACTTTCCTAAAAAACGTTAGCAGATTTGTTAGACAAGATTTTCCCTTTGTAAACCCATGTTGAGAGTCGTAGATTAATTTGCTTTTCTCTAGATGCGATCGGATGCTATCTGTTATAATTGATTCAAGAAATTTCCCCACTACTGACGTCAAACTGATCGGCCATAAGGTAACTCCAGTAAATCAATCAGGTAAGGTAAATTAGATCGAACTTACAGGTGTATTGTGATTGTATATAACCATTCAGATCAATCATTGATAATATGTGTCTATTCTTCTGTTAATGTTAGTATATCTGTCACAACAACATACCTGATCCCGACTGTCAGCTGATAATTAAGACGTCAGCAAGGTGTTAGACGTCAGTAAGGTGAAAGACGTCAGCAAGGTGTAAGACGTCAGCAAGGTGTAAGACGTCAGCAAGGTGAGCTCAACTACCTTAATTAACTCCTCAATAACAACCAAATGAAGATAATGAGGGCAATAAGGACACATGTAATAGTGGAAGAGTAAGTTAATATTATCAAGGATGTATCACCTTTACCTTATCTACCTGTGTTAATTAATACCATATTCACCTGTGTTAATTAATACCTGCTACAACACACACACAGGTCTACGATAATAATATATAAATTTCTCTCACGGAATCATTGTTTACCTCGCTATGATGACGTCATTTTTTTGTGTTTACTAAGAATTTTCCTTTTTGTCCTTAATCACGTCAGGACCTATTAGATTTTGTCAGATTATTCAGCCAATCACAGAAGAGATGGCGGACCACAGAGCAACAACTTAAACCTTTCATTAAGTGTTGTAATCGTCTTGTTGTGACCCCTAACAACCTTAGTGTACTTAACAACATATAACCAGCCACTGTAATAGTCCTACAACACAAGTAACTTCTCATACAGGTCTCATAGTCACTACTTAATACTGTCGTTCATTATTGTCACACAGGTAAGTGGAACAAGTTTTGATATTAATTCCTGTAAAATATTTATCTTTACGCCATAGAAATAATCACTTTTAACAAATGTATTTCCTCTGTGTCGGTCTTGCTTGCTTGCTAAATCGCGTGACTGTGTTTACTGGGTCATATGAGGTCAACTTGTACTACTGACCACAAGGTAACAAGTCTCTGATCACACATAACCAACAGGGTGTAATATGATCAATAATAATAATGATGTGTAATAAGCAGACAGTAGGGAGCCATGACTGTTAACTAAAGAAATGTCGATTTTTTTTGTTTTCTGAATATTTATCAATTTTAATTAGTGATAAGGGTTAATTAATGCTGTAATGATAACCAACAATTACAGGCTTAATCACTGGCCATGGGTGATGAGTGCCATGACTGCCGCCGCCCTCCTCCGTGTTGTGGCACTGTGGGCGGCCGGCCATGTCGTGACCCGGGACGTCAACAAGATGGCGGCGCCTGACCTCCTGTATCCCCAAATGGTCCTAAATGTTTACCTGACCAACAAAAGGACCTATTAGCCATGACAAGGACCTATAGCCATGACAGGGACCTATAGCCTTGACAGGGACCTATAGCCTTGACAGGGACCTATAGCCTTGACAGGGACCTATAGCCATGACAGGGACTTATAGCCTTGACAGGGACCTATAGCAGTGACAGGGACCTATAGCCTTGACAGGGGCCTATAGCCTTGACAGGGGCCTATAGCCTTGACAGGGACCTATAGCCATGACAGGGACCTATAGCCATGACAGGGACCTATATAGCCTTAACAGGGAGCAACAGAGGTCTTCAACAAACAGAGGTCACCAACAGGCAATAGAGGTCAACAACAGACAACACAGGCCAACAACAGGCAACAGAGGTCAACAACAAGCTAATGTCGTCAGGTTTTCTTCATATTTCCTGAATGTTCAGTTCAGGTAAAATAGTCAAGGTTTGGGGAAGTGATCAAGGTTTGGGAAAGTGATCAAGTTTTGGAGAAGTGATCAAGCTTTGGGAAAGTGATCAAGTTGTTTCTAAAAATTGATCAAGTGAGTTTGAGAGAGAAATTTACAGTATGTTTGGAAAGAGTTTAAGATAATTATGATTCCATTTGTTCTTTCCTTATTAGTAATACTATGATGACCACAATATCATATAGATCGTAAAGAGAAAAATATATAACAGTGTTGATTACTGGTCATGGGTAATGAGTGCCACCGCCCTCTGTGTTGTGGCACTGTGGGCGGCCGCCCATGTCGTGACCCGAGACGTCAACAAAATGGCGGCGCCTGACCTCCTGTATCCCCAAATGGTCCTAAATAAGAATAATAAGATAATAGGAAGAATAACTCTCTCGGGGTATTGGTGCTATATCTCTCTCCATTATGTCCTGGGTTCGAGTCCTGCACCTATATAGGCCGTGAGAAGGGTGTTATCCAGCGTGACCCTACCAAACACCTCAGATTCCCTCCTGCACTAAACACTACACGATAAAATTAATAACAAAGTAAGTAAGAACAGACCAGCCGCCCGAACTAACAAGGTGGTAGTTGGTGAGAAAAAAATATTGAAGGTGGAAAGACGAACGTACGGACCAGGTGAGTAAATTAAGTCAATACTGAACACAAACCCTCGGCCCTACGTCAGGTATAAGTCTTGGCCCACGTCCACCATCTTAATTCATAGGTGTCAGACGGGTTCCACCAGCTGTCTCATAACTACAGGTAAGAAACAGTAATTAACTTGTGACCCCGAGACTGATAGTACAGAGACGAGGCCGAAGGAGTACTGTACCAACACACACAGACACACCTCAACTCATGTTCAACAACCAACCTGGTAACCACAAACGAGGCCCCACCAAGATCAAGATAGGTAACAACACTATTGACTATATTTCTTCTTTTAAATATCTTGGTGCCTCCGTCCCTTGTACCCTACCTGCCATACAACAGCTAACTCAGTTAAAAAAAAGAAACCACAAGAACACACAGCTGGTGGCCCAAGAGCCTCCACGCTAACATAAAACAAGACCCACTTTACACATAGATGTGAACAAATAACACCACCCTTTAAGAAACATAAATTAACACCCATTACACTAATGAATGTCTAACTAGCTTAGCCCCCCCCTCCCACCCTTGCCCCCCTTGAGTGGCGGGCGTCTGCTGCGTGTGGCCATCACCCCAACCAATCACCTCGACTCGGCTACTGTAGGTGGACAGCCCACCTGCTATCACCCCCTACTACTTTACTTCTCATTTCTATGTTTCCCTTCTCTCTCTCCTCTCCCATGGCAAAGTCATTTGCCACCGTTCCAAGTGTAAAGACTAAGCCGAGCAGAACAACTGAAGACAATTGTTGTGCAAGTATTGTGCAATTGTTGTGATTAATATAAAGTGAGAAGACTAAGGAATTGTAAACTAGTTGTGTGCTGACTAGGTAGTAGGTAGCAGGCAGCTATCAAACAGGGAGGTACTACCGCCTGAGAAGATATTGGAAGCATAATGTGTTGTCTAATGGTAGACCCTGCTGCCATATGGCATCACGAATATTGTGACCAAGTCCCAGGTTGCTGATCTGTCTTTCTGCCTCATTTACACACAATTGCAGGATCTCAATTGTTTCTCTTACTATTGACAACACAACATACTATACATATAGCATTTCTCACTATTGATTATTGTTTTTCTTTTCTTTATTATCATTATTACAGTGTTGTTATTATTATTTTATTTTACTTTTTATTATAAATTTTATTTACTATGAATTACTATTACTATTAAATTGTCGCCCCCCAGGCCCCGATGTGGGTCAGTGACCTGTGCCCTGGTGGGCTAATCCCCATAAAAAAAAAAAATAAATAAAAAATAAATATAAAATAAATAAATAAATAAATAAATATTGACAGTACCATAATAAGCTTTTATCGAACTATATTGTCCAGTACAAAAAATAAATCTTCCGCTGTCTTACTCATTCAAATACTAAGTCCTCTATGAGGGGAAGCAAAAATTGTGTTTCACTCCCAAAATCCGGGATATTTTCTGTAGGCTCTTGACTGTTCTCTTGTCCCACTGACAACTGTGCCTGTACATGGCTGTCTAATTCTTTGACCAGTTCTGTTGACTCATTGTTGTTTTCATTTCCCTCTGACATGGCCTGTGGTGTCGACTCTTCTTCCTTCTTTGTGTAAATCAATGCTTGCTTAGTCCAGTCCCATTCAAGGATGTACGGCTCAGTATCATGCAATTTCTTCTTCGACTTCTCAAACAGCTTCATCTTTCTTTTGCGATCCTCTTCTGGTTTAAGTAGTTTTCTTTTGCGGCCGGCCTGACCGGGGTGGACCGTGGTGTAGTCGATGCCCTTGGGCCATGCCACCCCAACGTAGCAAAAGCGTTGGTTGCCGTTGGGACCTTGACGCCGAGAAACAAATCCTGAACCCTTGAGATGCTTAGCAATGTTCAGCGACAATGCATAGGGCAGCTCCGTCTCCATGCAGAATTTATAGTAATTTTGAAAGAAATCATCCTTAACGACCAAGTCATTTGGATTCCCAGTAAAAATCACTTTGGTCTTTACGTACAAGAGGAAGGAGTCCTTTCCCTTATAACTAGTCTTGAACTCCAACACAGATAAGAGAGACATTGTAATATCAATTATATGGTCACCTTCCATCCTGAGATGTCATTGAGGAGAAAAAACAAGACATAAATACAAAAATGATATAAAATAACAATTTATATTAAGGTTGGAATTTGTGTCCATGATCTATAGTGGAGGACAGTGATATATAAGTGAAGATTTTTTTAATATGTAGTGATGATGGATGGTGTTATATGTAGTGATGATGATGGATGATGTTATATGTAGTGATGATGATGGATGGTGTTATA